>NC_050451.1:111720758-111925535 GCF_903995425.1 Onychomys torridus | reverse complement strand
TTTTTAATTTGGTAACAAGGAAAACTGCATAATTCTCTAGTCTTCAATCCTCATCAGAGATTCAAGAAGGATAAAATATGACTTGAGTAAACAGGAAGTGCAGAGTAAACAACTTCCAAAACTATAGAAATGACAGAGACACCTGGCTGCCTACACAGTCACCTCAAGGTTCCTTTACAACACTGGGCCATCTGTCTTTGGCCTACAGGCCTAGAGTATCTGAGAGAGTTTTCTGTAAAGCAGAAATTTTTGAAGAATTGTCCTACCTTGTCTTGGCAAAGTTTGTCAGTCACCTTCTTTTGTGTACTATTTGTCCATTTTGGACAACATTCTGTCAGCAATTGAGGAAAGGGTAGTTTCTTGCCCAGTGATTTAGTCTGCCATAATAAAAGTATACTCTATATGGAAGTTCTTTGATACTCATCATCCTTTTTTAAAGTATTGGTGCTGCCAGGAGCATCCATGTCTCACTGTTGTGAAAAGCCTTATTTTTTTTTCTTATACTCACAGTTAACAATTCATTACAACAAAATGACACAGCTTAAATTAAAATGTAAACAGCTCCATATGTCTTCCCTACTGAATACAGCAGAGGTAGGTTGAACATATTTTAAGCAAATTCAAATGACAGAATAAAATGATGAAGTCTGGAGGAATGGATCAGTGGTCAAGAGTACTGACTGTTCTTCCAGAGGACACAATTGAATTGAAAAGCCTTATGTTATTAAAACATCTTAAATACCATATTCTGTAGGTCTCTGAAGTGTTTGAAAACCTTCTATTTATTTAAAATATGCATCTGTTTAACCCTGACTACAAGTTTGATTATTATAGATAAATAACTACTAACCTGTCTTTCTTAATTATGCATTATATTTTAAAATGAGCTGTACAGGTATAACACCTTACACAAAAGTAGAAACATATATAGAGTATGTTCTAACAAAAATAACCCTAAATTTGTATCAATATACAAAAATCCATTCCAATGTACAATATTTGTGATTAATAGTTGCTTTTTAGTTTTAATGTAGATTTAATAATCTACCCTTTTATCTTATCATTTATGTATCCTCCCTTTTCTTTTCATAACAAGATCCCTGAATCTAATCTTAGCTTAGTTTCATCCATGACCATGACCAATAACAACTTATAACCCCCCCCCCCCCCAACACACACACACAACTGATAAACATCCTTTGAACGACCAGAAACCACCCATCCCATCTCTTTGGAATGTGGATATCATGATCTCTAGACTGCTTCCCGTTGTCTGGTGGTGACAGCATCTTTAGGGGGCTCTGAGAAAATTGGGGTAATGAACAAATCTGGGGAGAGTTAGCTGTATTTTGGGGGAGGGGTTAAATCTCTACAAATGATGGGAAAGCACAGAGCTTATCTAAAGTCTTGGCTGAATAGACTGTGAGACTGGACTGTCTCAACTAGCAGCTTTGAAGCTGTTCTGAATGCAGTCATTTAAGGAAACTATAACAGAGGCTTTCTGGAAAGCTGGTTCACCTGGGCTACTTATCTTCATTGGTATCTGGTCCTTTTGCTTTAAAAATACACAAACTTTTAAAGCTAACATACATATCTTGCATTAACTCAAGTATAGAATATGAAGTGTACACAAATCAGATAAAGATGATTTTCTGTTTTTTTGTTTGGGCAGGCAAAAGGTATCTGTCAACTTTATAAGTCTATTTGGTCTATATGACCAAACCTCTATTCATGCCTTATGAAATGATGTTATGCAATAATAAGTCATGAGAATTCTGTAGCCAACAAGATTTATCATGTCTCATCAAGTCTTAGAGCTGTTTCCATGCAGAGGGATCAGCAAACACATCACCTGTCTTTTAGTATTTCCTGGCTTTGTCCCTCATACCTGGACCTAAGATCCCCAGGAGGTCTCCCTTTGTCAAATTTGATCTCAATAAACTTTGAAGGAATCCATAGATTTTTGTTTCCTATGTAAACAAAAGCACAACCTCTCCCCCAACACAACACAATGTCCAACTTCCATTCTGAAGCCAAGACATCCCTAAAGTATATAGGCTGGTTTAATTCAGCAGTACCTTCCACAATCCAGTGTCTCTCAGCACCTGTCTTTCTCTCCTCATTAGCATTCAAAAATTCAAAATTAACAAAGCACCATGTAAGGTCTAAACTTCCTGTATTATAATATTTTCTATCGTTAGATGGCTTATTTTTTCAAATTACTTTACCTCTCTTTAAAGATTTTATTATTTTTAAACTTTTTTTATGATTGTGTGAGTATAGACTCATTTCCTTTCTCTCTCTCTCTCTCTCTCTCTTTCTTTCTTTCTTTCTTTCTTTCTTTCTTTCTTTCTTTTCTTTTCTTTTCTTTTTTCTTAGCACCTAAGCCCTTTTAAGCATACTGTACCTTTTTACAGATTTTTTTGTTTTGTCTCTGGACCTGGCTTTCTTTGTGTATTCAATGTTCTCTGATCACCTGAGCCAAGCCCTAAAGGACCAATGTGTCCACTGTGTGGTTTTGCCACTCCTTTGTAAGCTGTGATGTAGATGTATCCGGCTTGTTAAATAAAAAACACAGAACCGATTGCAGAGTTAAAAACCAAGAGGTCAGAGCAAAAGCGGAAAACCTTACCCTTCACTGCTTCTGCCGTTCTTCCTCTCCGCAAGAGACCTACTTCTGGGCGTCCTGTCTATTTAAAGACTTTCTGTTCTGTTTTCTCATTGGTTGTAAACCCAGCCACATGACCTCCTCGTCACTGCCTGTTTGTACAGACCTCCAGGTCTTCTATGGTTGGTATTGAGATTAAAGGCATGTCTGCCATGCTGGCTGTGTCCTTGAACACACAGAGATCCGCCTAGCTCTGCCTCCCAAGTGCTGGGATTAAAGGCGTGCCCCACTACTGCTCAGCTTCTGCTCTGGCTTGCTCTGACCTCAAGGCAACTTTATTGACATACAAATAAAATCACATTTCAATACAAATAAAATATCACTATATTTCCCCTTTTCTATTTTAATAAAAAGAAAAAAGGAAAAAGTTATAACTAATATAAGAAAAACTATATACAAAAGTACAATAACTATATATATACCATATATACAAACAATAAATACCTAAACAATGTCTAGTCCATTTGTATTTGACAAATTCAGAGAAAATAATTCCATTATCTATCCTATTTTGGTAAGTCCAGAATGTACCTGATTCACTTTTTATCCTAACTTACATAGCTAACAGAACTGTCTTATAACGTCTTTCAAATTTATACACTTACAGCTCTTAGTGAGTTTTTCTGAAATCCTTAACAAAGATAATTATAACTATAACTAACTGATCTTCAACTCCCTTGGAGACCCAAGAAGGAAATAATACTACCTAAAAAAAATAAAAACAAGAAGTGCATGCAAGCAGCTTCCAAAAAAAAAAATGTGAGTTGACAGAAACAACCAGCTGCCTGGACAGTCACCTGAGGTTTCTCCGCAGTGTTGGGGCATCATCTTCAGCCTATAGGCTTAGCGTATCTGACAGACTCTTTTGTGAACTAGGATGTATACAAGGTCAACAGTTTGACCTCACATTTGGTGAGAGCAGTCCATGTACCAGAAACACCTGAATTCCATTAGTGTCATGTCCTGATTCAGGATTTTAAATTCTGGAAATTATTGATGTCTTTTCAATTCAGCTGTCCCATTTTTCTTGGCTGTGTATATATGGCTTCATCTTGGTATCCTGTTCTTCTCCACATCTCTCTATTAAACGCCAGTCTACTATTGAGAGAGGTGAGCTTAGTTATTCTTCAAGAATAACTGTTTCATCTGCTGTTCCATTGCATATCAGAAACCATTGGCCCACTCCCTGTTCAGCTGCCTTCGAAGAAAAGGGCACGGTACCTTTTACAGATTGCAAAGGTCACTCACTTCAGGGATGGTGCCATATTGTCCTGGCTTCAGAAGATGCCTTTTGTTAAAGCCACAACCACACTTGTTTTGGCAAGAATTGATAGTCCTTGGTTTCATGTCCTGTCTGTCCTGTTTGTCAGCAGTTGATTCGAGGATACTTTGTTGTCCAGTGGCTGACTTTTGCCACAATGAAAGTTAGCTCCATATGCAGTTTCTTCAATGCCCATATTTTCTCTGAAGTAGATTGGTACTGCCAGGAGCCGTCATGTCTCATAGTCATAGCAAAAAAGAAAAATACTTAAGTTATTAAAACATTTTAAATGCCATATTCTGTAGATCAAAACTTACCTGGAAGTGTAAAGTATATAAGGTTGAGAGACACAAAAGCTTAGGTTGTTTATCTAAGATGTTTTAAGGTCTAAAAAGCTATTTTTAGGATGGTAATACAAGTTATGATAGAGATTGGCTTAGGTATAAACTTTGGACTCACTAGAATAGGATGCATAATACAGTGTTTTCTCTGAATTTGCCAAATATACATAGACTGGACATTGTAAATGTAATCCTTACTTGATAATTGCTCTTATTATAGAAAGTTTTATTGTGTTAGAGTTAAAACCTTTCCTTTTTGTTTAAACAAAAAGGGGGAAATGTTACAGAATATTTCTTTACACTGTGTGAAGATGTGTCACTTTAGTTTAATAAAGAGCTGAATGGCCAACAACTAGGCAGGAAGAAGTTAGGTGGAACTTCTGGGGATGCAGAGAACTCTGCAAAGAAGAAAGGTGGGGATGCCAGCAGATTTGGAGCATGTCAGACATGCCGTATTGAAGAGAGGAAATGAAGCCACAGTGTAGAACATAAATTAATATATGAGATAATTAAGTTATAAGAACTACTTAGAAAAAAATCTAAGTTAAGCCCAAGCCTTCATAACTAATAAGAAATCACGCCATTATTTGCAGGCTGGCAGTCATGATGAGAAAGTTTACTACACCTCACTGTCTTTCTTTAATCATCTTTACTTATTTGTTTATAGTCTTCCTTGACAATTAATCAAACTATGGAATTTCTGTGTCTCTGTCTCTGTCTCTGTCTCTGTCTCTCTCTCTCTCTCTCTCTCTCTCTCTCTCTGTGTGGGGTGTGTGTGAGTGTGTGTGTGTGTGTGTGTGTGTGTGTGTGTGTGTGTATGTGTGTGCTGTGCCTGAAAAAGCTGGAAAAGTAATCTGTGAAGTGGTGAAAACAGAATCTGGTCCCCTAGAAGAGTAACAAGTGCTTTAAACCGGTGAGCCATTGCTCCATCACCTATACCGTACATTACTTTTTGAGACAGAATTTCCCTCAGACCCAGGAGAATGTTGACTTGGATAGTCTGCTGGCCTGGATGCCATAGGGATCCTTCTTTCTTTACCTTTTAAGAAATGATATATGCCACTGTCCCTGCCTTTGATGTAGGGTTTAGAGATCAGACACAGGTTATCATGTTTTTGCTGCAAGTGCTTCACCAGCAGAGCTATGTCCCCAACCCAAATCATGAGATTTCTGTTGACTATAAAGATGTCACGAATGTGCCTTTAGGTACAAAAATCTCCTGAGGCCCTATTCCTGTGATTCCCTACTTGATTTTCTGTTACCATGGTAATTAGAACCTTCTTACTCTCCCTACATAATTTTCTTTCCAAAAGTGATCCTTTAGTATTTTCCATTTCTTTTAAATGCACAACTGTTCTAATCACTCAGTTCAAAATGTTTTGAATATGATTGAATATCTTTAATTCCTTTCATAAATGGAGCTGTCAAGCCTGTTAGTAGTACCTACAACATAACATAAAACTTTGAGATAACTCCCTACCAGGTTTCACATTCTTGCTCAGATTACCCTAGCCCATACTTCTCATATCACAGCTTTTCTGCTAGTGCTGTATGATTCCCTGTTCAACCAAGAGGTCCTTTGTGTGCTTTAGATTCCTAAAAATCAGAGCTCTAAGCTACTTTTCTAATCTTACTCTGCCTCTCCTCCCTTTAACCTCACTGACCCAAATTTCCTATGCATTTCTCACACTTGGAGTAGGAATTCCTTTCTCTCTCAATATATACTGCCTAATCTAAAAATCTCAGCAAATGATTGACTACACTTTCATAAAGAATTCTCTGAAGTCTGCAAGTAGATCTCATTTAATATAATATAAAATTTGTATGTTAGGAAAAAGCACCATATTTGCCATTTATTAGCTCGTTTGTCACATCCTTTTACAAAATAAAATTGGCAACTCTACCAGACAGTCATCAAAATGCATCAGCATTTAAATTTTGGTTTGTCATTTATATGCAACTTCCCTTAGTTCAAATATTAATCAATTTTGAAAGCATATTCTTTATGCGACTAGAATTCAGTCATCAATTCAAGAAATGTATGCACTGGGCATTATAATAACAGTGAGAAATATAGTAGAATAAAGCAGGCTTTGGCCCTTTTTCATGGCATTTACAGTCTGCTAGGAGTAAACACCAGTCACAGCAAATCTACACTTGGGCTACTGGACCTTAAGAAAGCTATTGCTACTCCACAGAGAGAACAGGGTAAACAAGGGTTCTCAGAGAAATATTCAGCAAACCAGGCATGAGAAGGAGCCAGGCAGTCAATGTTCTAGGAACAGAGCCTAGACAATCCTTGGGACAAGAAAGAGCTGGGTACGTTTCAGGCAGTGAAGGCCAACTGTTTGAAGAAAAATGACTAAAGAATTAATCAAATGGGAATGAAGTTCATAGTATGTTTTTATTATTTTTGGTAAAGAATTCAAATCTGTCCTGAGAGGAATGGAAAAATGACAGAAGACATTAGGCCAGCTGACAGCTGATGTGGCATAATTAACAACTTGCAACTTCACTTAAGTAACAGAGTGGGGTTGGATGTATTGGGGCATGTGAGTTTGGAGAAAGTAGAAGTCTACTGATGATCAGGTCTAAGTGTAAATAAGGAGAAAAAACTGTTTGATTTCTGTCTTGATGGTAGAATGTGGGCCTATGGGATAAACTGTGAGGCTGGAGGTAACATGTATGGGAAAAACAAAACCAGAATAAAAATGCACTTTATCAAATGAAGTTATAGGAGGTTTAAGGAAGAAGATGGCTCTTTGTTGAATCTCCTGAGTTTATGGACACTGAAATACAAAATCAGATAACCAGCTGCACTCAGCTTGGAGCTCAGAGAACAGACTAGATCTGGTACCTGGCAAACTCATGCTGAAGTTTACAGTATGAGTTTTAGAAGTGAATGAGCCTACCCAGGGGGAGTAAGTTCTGACACACTTTAAGTTTTAAGGCAAGGATACAAAAAGAAAAGCCAGACAAGGAGTAAAATTCAGCAAAGGAGGAAAACACCATAACAAAAAAAGGGTGTCTTAGAAATGAAGCCTACTGAGCACAATGTTACTGAAAATTTGAGTTTAAAAAAAAAAAAAAAAGAAAGCATACAAGCAGACAATTAGTTTCAAGTCAACTTTTCTCTAACAAGCATTACTGCATCATCACTGAAAGTTATAGAGTAAAGCAGCCAGGGCCAGCAGAACTCTGAAGAAATAATCTGTACTGAGAACAATCTCACTGCTAGTGGTAGAAATAGCAGTGATGTCACCTTCATAGGATAGAACATTATAGGATTATCTCTAGAGTTTGAGTTTAATGAACTATTTCCAAGACTGTGACCCTGCCTTTGCTTGGCTTCCTTAGTCTTTGAACAGATGACCAACTTTTCACAGGCAAAACCCCAACCCCATTCTTCTTGTCCTGAAAATTTACCTTGTCTCATTGTCTTCCCTTCCCTCACACCAAAACATCCACTAAGCATGTTCGACAATTCATTGTGTAGTGTGGTACTCACCATAGGTGGGTATTTACATTTAGTTAACCTACATAATACTTCTAAAAATTAGTTTCTTAATGTTGTTAAGCATAGGAAAATTACTCAATAGCCACATAGATAGGTTGGTATTATAAATAATTCAGATATAGGAAACTTCTGTCAACTGTGTAAGATCTCTTGAATGTGTCGACTGCAGATAATGACCTTTCCCAATGCAACTCAATTTGCCAACTCTGTTAGACTGTTCCTTAAACCATCGTGATTATGTTCTAATAAGTCATTTTATCTTTTATTGATTAGATTAAACACTACACATCACTTGTCCAATATCATCCTCCCTTTCTTAATATTAAGAGAACCCTCAATATCTTTTGTTTGCTTCAGAGAGGTGAAATCTGTCCAACTTAGTGAGTACCTTATCTACAATGGTCATATGATCTGGCTCTAATAAATGATACATAAAAGAAAATCTCTTGGTGAAGTTTCTAGGAAACTTGTTCCTTAAGGGGAATGAGACAAACAGGCAGCACGCATCCCTATTATTTTTTATCTTTTCCTTCTCTTTTCTTTTTCCCCCGATGATGGACACATTAAAGGCTGTCTATGAGAATGAGAATATAACTCATGCTCTGAGAACAGAGCACAAGTAAATACAGAAAAGGTTTAGGACATGGGTGGGACTCTGACACCCACCTCCCATCCATTTGTGGAGTGCCACCATACAGAATTACAGTGTCAACATCTTTGTCTAAGCACAGTCTCCAGTGATATGCGATTTTAAGATGTAACTGGTGTCACTCCCATAACTGTTATGCTGTTCATCTTAGGAAGCCTTCCTCTTCTTCAGAATAAGAACCCAGCAGTTCCTGGCTTTGCTGAATTTGTAATTGCAGACTGTATGATCTCCTTCAAATTGCATCCATGAGCTGGAGAAGTCCCAGAAGAAATGGGAACTGATTGTGTAATTAAGAGGTGGCTCTTCATTATCTTTTCTTGCTTCTTAAATTGGACCCCTGGGCAGCTATTCTAGGAGCAAAGGGTGATGAAAAAAATAAGCAGTCTATTTCTCATTCTCACTCTGGGTATAGGGCATGCAGGAGAGAAGCCTCTGATTAAGCTTATACTCACTAAAATAGTTACACACATGTGAACCAGCATCTGAATATATTCTCTTTATGGAATCTGAAATTTTGCATTGCTGAAAATGAACATCTTAGGAACTATCAGTCAGACGAAGCATTTTTAAAGAGTGACTTATTTGAAAAGAAATCTATGCCAATTATCAGTTATATCCATTTTATTTGTTAAAAAATATTTGAAGAAAATCTACATACCCTGTATGGTGATGAAACATGAATCACTCACAAGCTAAATAAATGAAGAAAATCCCTACTTCACACTGATTTTCTTTTTGCCATTTTTATGACTCTTTGTGAGGTTTCAATTTTAGTTTAATCGAAACTGAACCATTGAAAATTATGAAATTAGTTACATTCACCTTTGAGTACAATTGATAAATTATCTTAACCTGCCAGAGTGTGTTTAGTCATCTTTAGTTTTATTGTTAGGAGGATCGATTAACAATGTTGTCTCTTGGTTTTTACCTGCTTGCTGATTAAGTAGACATGTGGATGTTTGAGATTTACATATTTGTTGGCTAATATTCTCAAACAGTCCCTGCTTTGAGTTAGAGGCTATATTTAGTTTTCTGGCCAAACCCTGAATATGCAGAGTTCTAGAAAAAAAAAATGTCAAAGTGAACTCATGGATCAGTCTGGTGGTAAATTGAGCAAATGATCCAAACTCAAAAATTTCAATTTATTCTATGAGCCCAACCTAGAAGAATAGTGTCCAAATGTTTCATACTTAAGTGAGAGGTCTGGGGAGCTAGACCAGAGCCATGACAGGTTTCTAATAGATCTGCTAGGGAACAGGCCTTAGTTTCAGTTTACTGGAACTGGCTGGAGCTGAGCTAGCCACAACTCAGGGGCAACCAATCAACAGGTGCCTCACAGCCTTCTGCTGACTCAGCAGAACACACACACACACACACACACACACACACACACACACACACCCCGCAAGGCTTCTGCTAGCTAAAGAAAGCTTTTCCTACCCTGCATCTGGAAAGTCCCTAACCACTAGAGCCTTCCACCAATCAGCTCCCAGATTAATCTTTCCTTCACCAATGAGCACCAGATTAATCCCTCCCCCCATGAATTTCCCTAACTTCGCTTAAAAGGAGCTTTCATATTTCCCTTTGGGGTCACCATTTGCCACTCAAACATGTTGGAAATAATAAATGCTCTTGTTGATTGCTTATATGACTGATGGTCTTTTTGGGGGGCTTCTCTTGGACCCTAACACCTAGTGATAGTATACCCACCACTGGCTGGCTGTCACAGGAAGAACACTATCTTCCTAGTTAACTTTAACTTTCAACTGGACACAGCCTACAGTCACCTGAGAAGGGAGTCTCAAATAAGTGATTATCTCCATCAGACTGTCCCATGGGCATGTCTATGGGGGTTGTGTTGATTTTTAACTGATGTACGAGGTACTAGCTGTATAATCAATGCAATTTAATGTACTGGAGAATTTGGACATTCACTAATCATATTACCAAAATATTTCAATAGGGCTAATGGACTTAGATTTGAAGAGTTTTCCCTCTTAAAGGAAACCTAGAAAGAAATACAATAAAATGTCATTAGATATTATTTTGAGTGATATGCTATTAATGAATTTCATTTTTGTCTTTGCTGTGTTCTTTAGTTAAGTGTTTCAAAGGAAAATGCTCATTTAAAAATAATTTTTCATATCCCATTATTTGTTGGAAAAATGAAATATACAGGCAACAGATGGAACCAAAATATGATATAAAGTGAGGTAACCCAGGATCAGAAAGATAAATACTACGGTTTATTTTTTTTATGTTGTTAGCTTTTAACTTTTATGTAAGTGTATTTTGTGAAAGTGAGTGTGGGTATAGGCTCAGAAACAACTAGAAAGGCATCCACAAGAGGGGAAAGATGTTATTTAGGGGATGATTGGGGAATAATAAAATAATGCATATGGAGTAAGAAAAAAAGTAAAGGAAAAAGAAGTAGAAATACTGAGGGTGAAGGGATGAAACAGAGTGGATCAAAACAAACTATGTATGAAAATGTTTAAGGAATTTTGTTACTTTGCATTATGCTTAAAAAATTAATAAAAAACATTCTTTAGTCTGTTAAAAAAGCAATATCTAAGACAATGTATAACAAGTAGAGGCAAAATAATTTTTATTATAAATAATACCTGACTAGAGAGCACCTAATAAAGCATTTCCAAAGACAGATTCAAAGTCAACTAAGAATGAATTAAAGTTGCAAGAAAATGTGGCTGGAAGGGTGGCTCGGCAGTTAAGAGCACTCACTGCTCTTGCAGAGAGGCCCTAGGTTTGGTTCACAGCACCCATGTCAAGCAGCTCATAACAATCTGCTACTCTGGCCCAGAGGAATCTGATGCTCTCTTCTAGTAGCTGTGGGTACCTTGGTACAAATGCATATCCTTAGGCATACTCACTATGCATAAAATAAAATGAATAAATATTTTTAGAAGACACCATAAAATGAAATATCCCTCCTCAAAATAACAAATATGTTTTAATCTCTATGATTTTTCTTAGCTTTCTCAAAACTGGATGCTTTCACATAAAATACCACAATCCAAATATTAGCAGCTGTAAATCCAATCCAAGTCACTGCCACTCAGAGAATTCTATGCTCCAAAATTAGTAAAGGCTTTTATTTTCTCTTTAATGTATCTGTGTTTCCCTGAACTTCTAATTTATTTGAAGGATATTCTTTTATGCTAAGTTTGAAAATACCTTGAATTGGTTGAGAGATGAAGGGAAAGGGGGAGAAGACAGGAAGGAAGTTTGACTATATCCATATTCACAACACTCCACTGAGTCATGTGTCTTGTGGAGGCATTGCACATAGAAGAAAAGTAAAATAGTTTCCTGAAGGAGGTTGTTTGTAACAAGGACTTGTGCCATTATTCAGAAGAATTCAAGAGGATAAGAAGCAGAATGTCAGGTAAAGGGACAGAATCATGATATATCCTAGCTTCTCCATTCCAGTTAACCTTGAATAAAGAACTCATCTTTTTAATAAAGAGACAACTGGAAAATGTAAAGCATAAGCTCCTCCTCCATCTAACATGGAAAAGAACCCAGGAGACAATGGAGTTTACCCTAGCTCTCACTGATACTTGAATCAGGAACATTTGTAAATATTGCTTATCCTCTGGAATTACAACTCTTTTCAGGTTCAATTAAATATTCAGATTCTTGTTTCAAACCAGGCTCCTTTTAAGAAGAGATCTTCAGTGCACAGATATTGATGCTTCTATCTCAGAAGACAAACTCCACCTTTGTAGGAGCCCAAGTCTCATTCTATGAATCCTCAGACATAGTTTTAGGTACCCCTCATGCAGAACTTGCATGTTGTTAGTTATAAAAATCATGAGAATTTGTGACTTCCTTATGGACTGCCTGCTTTATTACCAAAATTGCTTTAGATTTAAACATCTTCCACATTGGAAGTTCTCTTGTATTTTAAGAATAGCTGAGAAATAGAAGAAAACCATGATATTAACACAGCAAAGGCTCATATAATTTCATCCATAAAGCAATAATCAGAAAATAGAGGAATTAAAACAGCAGCATTTTTATTCACCACCTTAATGAAATCAGGTAGAAAGCACCATTCACCTTTCCAGTGGCATTTAAAATTAAGTATAGCTGATTGTCATTAATCCTAGATTTGTATTTGCAGATTCATTTATTTCTAAATTTATTTGCAGCTCCAATCTCACTACTCACAGAATGAAGACAGCATATATGTAGAACAATGGAAAACACTGTGGTTCAGATTCATATTCCTGGCTAGGGTAAAAAAAAAAAAAAATGGTCCACCCCGGTACTCTCATCTGGACCAGAGGTGAGTGCCTGAGTTATGGTCAGAAAGGCAACTGCGCCTGGGTCCCACCGCTGGACAAAGGCCACCCCAGGAGGTCCTGACCAACTTGGCCCCAGTTTCCTGCCAATCGGTGGGCCCTGCAGGAAGGCTCCCCTTTTCCAAGACTGCAGGCAGATACTGCAGTCTCCACACCCTGCCCCCACACCCATCTGCTGGAGACCCCAACCACTTCCTGAGAATCAGAGACCAGCCCTAAGCTTCCATCCTGCCCTGGAACTCCCATCTGGACAAGAGGAGCTCCCATCTGGACAAAATAAGGAGACCCCAGGGACTTCCCGAGACTCAGAGTCCATCCCCCCAGCTCCTATCTGGCCAGCACTCTCATCCGGACCAGGGCTCCCATCTGTCCCAGAGCTTCCATCTGGACCAGAGAGAGGCTCCCTAAATCTGTCAACTCTCTCTGGACCAAATACACTGATAAGACCAAGAACAAACACAAGAGAAGATGGGCAGACATCAAGGCAGAAGTACATATAACAAAATAAAGAGCAATACAGCATCACCAGAACCTAGCCCTTCTCCAACAGCAGACCTGAACATCACGGATTGGAAGAAGAAGAAAACAACCTTATAAGTAACATCATGAAGAGACTAGAGCCTTATATAGAAGAAATCAAAAATAGAGGAACAGACAAACAAAAAAGTGGGAAGAATGCTATAAAAAACTAGAGAAAAGGACAATTAAAGCAGAAGAAAACAATAAGTCCCTGAAAGGAAATCATGAAAAAGCAAGGGAGACAATCCAAGACCTGAAGAGGGAAATCGAAAAAAGGAAGAAGACACTAGCAGAAGGAATTTTGGATATAGAAAATCTGAGTAAACAAACAGGAACTTCAGATGCAAGTATAACCAACAGAATGCAAGAAATGGAAGAGAGGATCTCTGGTGTTGAAGATACATTAGAAGAAATAGATTCATCAGTCAAAGAAAACACTAAAACCAACAAAGTCATGACCCAAAATGTCCAAGAAATTTGGGACACCATGAAAACACCAAAGCTACGAATAATAGGGATAGAGGAAGGAGAAGAATACCAACTCAAAGGCACAGAAAATATATTTAACAAAATCATAGAAGAAAACTTTCCCAACTTAAAGAAGGAAATGCCTATGAAGATACAAGAAGCCTATAGAACACCAAACAGACTAGACCTGCCTAAAAAGTCCCCTCGCCACATAATAATTAAACAACTAAATGTACAGAATAAAGAAAGAATATTAAGGGCAGCAAAGGAAAAAGGCCAAGTGACTTATAAAGGCAAACCCATCAGAATAACACCCGAATTCTCAATGGAGACTTTGAAAGCCAGAAGGACCTGGACAGATATAATGCAGACACTAAGAGACCATGGATGCCAGCCTAGACTAATATACCCAGCAAAACTTTCAATCATCATAAATGGAGTAAACAAAACCTGCCAAGACAAAACGAGATTTAAACAATACTTGTCCACAAACTCAGCCTTACAGAAAGCACTAGAAGGAAAATTCCAACTTAAGGAAGGCAGATACACCCATGAAAACATAGGCAATAGATAACACCACAGCAGTAAACCCCAAAGAAAAGAGGTACACACACACTAACACCAAAAAATAAAAATAACAACAGGAATGAACAATCACTAGTCATTAATATCGCTTAATATCAATGGACTTAATTCACCTATAAAAAGACACAGACTAACAGAATGGATATGAAAACAGGACCCAACTTTCTGCTACATACAAGAAACACACCTTAAATTCAAAGACAGACACTTCCTAAGAATAAAAGGCTGGGAAAAGACTTTCCAATCAAATGGTCTTAAGAAGCAAGCTGGTGTAGCCATCCTAATATCCAGCACAATAGACTTCAAACTAAAATCAATCAAAAGAGATGATGAAGGACATTACATACTCATTGCAGCAAAGATCCACCAAGATGAAGACTGAATTCTGAACATTTATGCCCCAAACACAAGGGCACCCACATATGTAAAAGAAACATTACTAAAGCTTAAATCACATATAAAACCCCACACATTAATAGTGGGAGACTTCAACACTCCACTTTCACCTCTGGACAGATCGGCCAAATTGAAACTTAACAGAGACACAATGGACTTAACTGATGTTATGGCTCAAATGGACTTAATCGATATCTACAGAACATTCCACTCGAACAAAAAAGAATATACCTTCTTCTCAGCACCCCATGGAACCTTCTCTAAAATCGACCACATACTTGGCCACAAAGCAAATCTCAACAGATACAAAACAATTGGAATAACCTCCTGTGTTCTATCAGACCACCATGGTTTAAAGTTAGATTTCAACAACAGAAAAAAACTACAGAAATCCTACAAACTCATGGAAACTGAATAATGCTCAACTGAATCACCAATGGGTTAAGGAAGAAATAAAGAAAGAAATTAAAGACTTCCTAAAGATCAATGAAAATGAATACACCACATACCCAAACTTATGGGATACTATGAAAGCAGTGCTAAGAGGGAAATTCATAGCACTGAATGCCCACATAAAGAAGCTGTAGAAATCTCACACTAGTGATTTGACAGCACACCTGAAAGCCCTTGAACAGGAAGAAGCAAAGTCTCCCAGGAGGAACAGACGCCAGGAAATTATCAAATTGAGAGCTGAAATCAATAAAATAGAAATAAAGAGAACAATACAAAGGATTAATGAAACAAAGAGTTGGTTCTTTGAGAAGATCAGCAAGATAGACAAGCCCTTATCCAAACTAACCAAAAGACAGAGAGAGAGCATCCACTTTAACAAAATCAGAAATGAAAAGGGGGACATAACAACAGAAAATGAGGAAATGAAGAGAATCATCAGGTCATACTTGAAAAACCTCTACTCCACAAAACTGGAAAATCTAAAAGAAATGGATAATTTTCTGGAGAGGTACCACATACCTAAGTTAAATCAAGACCAGATAAACCATTAAAATGGTCCAATAGCCCCTAGGGAAATAGAATCAGTCATTAAAGTCTCCCAACCAAAAAAAGCCTAGGACCAGATGGTTTCACTGCAGAATTCTACCAGATCTTCAAAGAAGACTTAATACCAATACTCTTTAAATTGTTCCACACAATAGAAGCAGAAGGTATATTACCAAACTCCTTCTATGAGGCTACAATTACCCTGATTCCTAAACCAAACAAAGATGCAACAAAGAAAGAGAACTACACACCGATCTCCCTCATGAACATTGATGCAAAAATAATCAATAAAATTCTGGCAAACAGACTCCAAGAACACATCAAAACAATTATCCACCATATCAAGTAGGCTTCATCCCAGGGATGCAAGGATGGTTCAACATATGAAAGTCCATCAGTGTAATACACCATATAAACAAACTCAAAAAAAAAATAAATAAAAACACATGATCATCTCACTAGATGCAGAAAAGGCATTTGACAAAATCCAACACCCCTTCATGATAAAGGTCTTGGAGCGATTAGGAATATAGGGAACATACCTAAGCACAATAAAGGCAATCTACAGCAAGCCAACAGCCAACATCAAATTAAATGGAGAGAAACTCAAAGCAATACCACTAAAATCAGGAACAAGGCAAGGCTATCCCCTCTCCCCCTATTTATTCAATATAGTACTTGAAGTTCTAGCCAGAGCTATAAGAAAACATAAAGAGATTAAGGGGATACAAATTGGAAAGGAAGAAGTCAAGCTCTCCCTATTTGCAAATGACATCTTTGTATACATGAGTGACTTCCAAAAATTCAACCAAGGAACTCATACAGCTAATAAAATCCTTCAGCAACACTGCAGGATACAAGATCAACTCAAAAAAATCAGTAGCCCTCCTATATACAGTAGACAAATAGGCTGAGAAGGAAATCAGAGATACATCACCCTTTACAATAGCCACAAATGATATAAAATACCTTGGGGTTACACTAACTAAGCATGTGAAGGAACTATATGACAAGAACTTTAAGTCCCTGAAAAAAGAAATTGAAGAAGATGTCAGAAAATAGAAAGGTCTCCCATGCTCATGGATAGGCAGGATTAACATAGTAAAAATGGCGATCTTATCAAAAGCAATCTACAGATTCAACACAATCCCCATCAAATTACCAACACAATTCTTCACAGATCTGGAAAGAATAATACTCAAATTCATATGGAAAAACAAAAAACTTAGGATAGCCAAAAGAATACTATACAATAAAAGAACCTCTGGAGGCATCACAATCCCAGACCTCAAGCTCTACTATAGAGCTACTGTAATAAAAACAGCTTGGTCCTGGCATAAAAACCGACATGTGGACCAATGGAATCAAATTGAAGACCCTGACATTAACCTGCACACCTATGAACATATACTTTTTGACAAAGAAGCCAAAAATGTACAATGGAAAAAAGAAAGCATCTTCAACAAATGGTGCTGGCATAACTGGATATCAATGTGTAGAAGGCTGCAAATAGATTCATATCTGTCACCGTGCACAAAACTTAAATCCAAGTGGATCAAAGACCTCAACATAAATCCAGAAACTCTGAACCTGATAGTAGAGAAAGTAGGAAGTACTCTTGAACGCATTGGCACTGGAGATCACTTTCTAAATATAACACCAGTAGCACAAACACTGAGAGAAACAATCAATCAATGGGACCTGTTGAAACTGAGAAGCTTTTGTAGAGCAAAGGACATGGTCAACAAGACAAAGTGACAGCCTACAGAATGGGAAAAGGTCTTCACCAACCCCATATCTGACAGAGGGCTGATATCCAGAATATATAAGGAACTCAAGAAACTAGACATTAAAATACCCAACAGTCCAATTAAGAAATGGGCTATGGAACTAAACAGAGAATTCTTCACAGAGTAAGCTCAAATGGCTGAAAGACATTTAAGGAATTGCTCAACATCTGTAATTACCTGGGAAATGCAAATCAAAACGACTCTGAGATACCACCTTACACCTGTCAGAATGGCTAAGATCAAAAGCACAGAAAACAGCTTATGCTGGAGAGAATGTGGAGCAAGGGGAACTCTCCTCCACTACTGATGGGAAATGCAAGCTTGTACAGCCACTTTGCAAATCAATATGATGCTTCCTTAGAAAATTGGGAATCCATCTCCCTCAAGACCCAGCTATAACACTCTTGGGCATATACCCAAGCAATGCTCAATCATACCACAAGGGCATTTGCTCAGCTATGTTTGTATCAGCTTTGTAATAGCCGGAACCTGGAAACAACCTAGATGCCCTTCAACTGAAGAATGGATAAAGAAAATATGGTACATATACACAATGGAGTACTACTCAGCAGAGAAAAACAATGACATCATGAGGTTTGCAGGCAAATGGATGGATCTAGAAAAAATCATCCTGAGTGAGGTAACCCAGACTCAGAAGGACAAACACGGTATGTATTCACTCATAGGAGGATATTAGATGTAAAACAAAGATGACTAGACTGCTACACAACTCCAGGGAGACTACCTATAAAACAGGACCCTAGGAAATACCCAAGGATCACCCAATGACAGAAAAATGGATGAGATCTACATGAACAACCTGGACGACAGTGGGAGTAATGAAGGGCAAGATTTGAGGGAAAGAAAGCTTAGGGGAGCAGAAGATCCCAGCTGGATCAAGAACAGAAAGGGAGAATGAGGAATAACAGACCATGAGAAATGAAGACCACATGAGAACAGGAATAGGCAGAGTGCTTGAGAGGTCACCAGAAATCCACAATGATACATCCTCTGTAGACTGCTGGCAATGTTCGAGAGAAAGCCTGATCTGACCTAGTCCGGTGATCAGATGGCCAAATACCCTAATTGTTGTGCTGGAACTCTCGTCCAATAACTGATGGAAGTGAATGCAGAGATCCTCAGCCAGGCCCCAGGTGGAGCTCCAGGTGTCCAACTGTTGAGAAAGAGGAGGGTCTGCAAGAGCGTGAATTGTTGAATCCAAGATTGCAAAAAGCACAGGGACAAATAGCCAAATGAATGGAAGCACATGAATTATGAACCAAAGTCTGTGGAGCCCTCAGCTGGATCAGGCCCTCTGATAAGTGAGACAATTGAATAGCTTGATCTGCTTGGGAAGCACTCAGTCTGTGGGACCAGGATCTGTCCTTAGTGCATGAGCTGACTGTTTGAAACCTTGGGCTTACACAGGGACACTTTGCTCAGTCTGGAAGGAGGTGATAGGACCTGCCTGTACTAAATCCACCAGGTGTAAATGAGGTGCCTTGATCCTGGAGGACATGGGAATGGATGGGAGGGACTGGGGGGAAGTTGGAGGTGGGGACAGGAGGGGTAGGACAGGGGAACCCATGGCTGATGTATAAAATTTAAAACACATAATAATAAAGAAAAAAAACTATGTTTTCCTTCATTTTTATCTTTCAAATTCTAAACAAGTATTTCCTACCTGGTCACTTCAATGCTACATTTTGTTCTTTTTTTTGTTCCCATTTTGATGATTCAATGGCTGGCACTATATTGAAAAGCTTTCTTGTTTTTGTGAGTACAAGAAGGCCATGATATGTCTTATACAAAATTATATATGTTAGGTGGGGTTTGATCAGACATGATCAGGTCTTGAGTTCAATATTAATAAATCAATTATGTTTAAAGTATGTTTGAACAAAATAAAACAAAATTATGCATTGAGCAGTCATTTAAAATATTATCACCAAAAGCAGGACTCTAATCTCGCATTTCTCTTGGGTCTAATGACTCTGCACTTATTAATTTAGTGTTCATAATGGTCTTCTAGAACATAAGTAACACAAATACGAAGGATTGAGTGTATATTGGCCTTTATTATTGGGGAATATTATTAGACAGAACACTATGGATGACTTATAAGTTATAGGTAGTATTTCTGGCTTTTTATTCTTACTTATAATATGACCAGGGCATGGTGAGAAGATCCCTCCCAGCAGGAACTGTCCCTAACTGAGCACTAAATCTCAATGGTATGCATACAGATGTGGAATATATTTGCCCTGGGGGCAAGACTGTAGCAGGGAACCAGGCTCTGAACTGTGAGCTGGGCTGCTCATAGATGAATGATAAAGAATCAGGTGTTGTTACCTATTTAAACCACATTTAAATTTTTCAAGACATCATTTAAACATCAAAGTAAATTTTAATAATAAAAACATAATATTTTCAAGAGGAACTTCTAAGACTTATTTTATGTACAAACCTGAGTACTCAGAGATTATTTGATCAATACAATGCTTATAATACGTATCAAAATATGAAATTAGATGAGTATGCAGTTTCTTAGTCAATAAAGTTCTAGAAAAATGGACTAAGAATTAAATTTGATGATAATGACTAAATATGTTCTTGCTATCTGTTTATGGTTTCTTCAGCACTGGCAGGGAGAATATTGTGGTAGCTATAATAGATACCCACTGATATTCTTTCATCCTTATTGCTTTGTTCCACTACCTGAAGGTTTTTGTCAGACATGGGAGCTGATCACACACTTGTGAGTCATGCTGATATAGCAAGGAAATAAATGCCTAGAAGTGGGCACTAGGGAATGACTGATAGATATATGAGAATTTTGTTTTGCATGATTTTAGAACTTCATCTCTTGTGCTGGAATGAAGTTCTAATTGAACTTACATGTACTTCTAATCACACAGTTGCTGTGGATATTGCTCTGTGTAAATAAAATGCTGATTGGCCAGTACCCAGGCAGGAAGTATAGGTGGGACAAGCAGAGAAGAGAATTCGGGGAACAGGAAGGCAGAGGGAGAGAGCTGCCAGCTGCCACCATGACAAGCGAGATGTAAGGTATAGGTAAGCTACGAGCCATGTGGCAAGTTATAGATTAATAGAAATGGGTTAATTTAAGATAAAAGTAGATAACAAGAAGCCTGCCACGGCCATACAGTTTATAAGTAATATAAGCGTCTGAGTGTTTATTTTATCTGTGGGTTGTGGGACCATGGGGGCTTGGTGGCACCTGGAGAGAAGCTCTCCAGCTAGACATAGTTTTTTTTTTTTTTTTTTTAACAAATGCCTTTCCTTTCCTAATACATCTTCCAGTTCTCACTGCCTTTTCCAATAAACAACATCCCAATCTATATCTCAGAACATGATTTTTATAGGTCTCTTACAAAAAGTTCTAAGCTCTGGGCCAACTCAGTTTCTCATTGCACATGGAAGAATTCCTGCTCAAGGTTATACATGGGCATTTTACTAATTAGGGTCATGGAAATCTGTTCTCTGAGGGACAAAGTCAGCTTCATGCAGACGGACAATACAAAAGTGTGTTCACATCTAATTCTGAGAACCTTTCAAGCAAAATCCTTCCACGAGATGTCTCACAGGTAAACAGTCTATTTTCATTTTTGATAAAGATGTTTATGGAGGAAAATATACAAGTTAATATCCATAGAGATTTAATAAATTTCTACCAAATTAAACACTTAAAATAAGATACCCAATTATGCTGGTCAAGAAAGATCATGTTAGATAAACACTGGATGCCAGAGAGGAAAAGAAAAGCAAACAATACAAGGCCATTATGAGAAGATCCCTCCCTGCAGACACCATCCCTAACTGAGCAACAAGACTAAGGTAATAAAAATAGAAAGGTACATATTGGACTTTCCAGATCCCCACTAAGCTTCATCTATATACTGTTTTCATAACTAAATGGTAACACAATAATAATAATCTCCTTAGATAACTCTGGCAACTAGCAACTAATATTAATGAACTAATATTAACCCAATCTAAAAGCAATATGACAATATGAAAACAATTTGATGCCACTCAAGGAGCTCCACAGAGTAAGGAAAGATCTGTGAATTGAGTGTGGAGGCTTAAGTCCTGGTCTGTCACTTGTGAGTTATTGAATGCTAACTGTCAACTTCCCTCCAATTCCCACCATTTAAATGAAGAAAGTAGAAATTCTGTTTTAGGGTAACTTCCATGATTATAGCACAAGAAACCACCAGAAACAGTGGTTACTTCAAACAACTTTCCTCCGTGGTTCAAATTGTAAGTGACTCAAAGTATACTACAGAGCAAGGTACACAAGAAGGTAAATACAAACTTATAAAGATAGACAGTCTGAGAAGAGAGCTACCAGATGAAGGTCAAAAGATACAAGCAACATCAGTCTTATTAATATAAAGTATTTCAAGATTGACAGAACTAGAATAATTCAGATACATATTCCTTCTGGATACTGCTCATGTCAGCATTCCATCCCTCGAACTTTCATCTTCTCATTTTACTTTGCAGATTCCCCTTGTGTTGCCTTTTTCTTTATCTGGATAATTGATTATTTTTCGGGGGGGGGTGGCTTTTAGAATCCAAAAGCAAGGCAAAAATACTGAGTTTCTATCTCTTCTAATTCTGTAGTTCAACTTGGACTATAATTTTACAGTTTCTTCCCCAAGTTTCTGGGTGACACTGCTTTCTTCCATTAGTGTTTCTGAATGAAATAATAGAAATATGACCAAATGTCAGAATGCATGGAAACATTTTATTTGCCACCAACTAGCATAGAACTTAGAAACTGATTTAGATTAGACAGTTTTTTCACATATCCCCAAGGCAAGATTTCTTGCTTATAAAAGTGGCAATAAAGCTATATTCCTTTTAGATAAAATGGTATATTTCTTAACTTCCTTTGAACAGAAATTTTAAATGGGATAAACAATAAAAAAGTGGCAGGCAAAATAATCTGCATGCAGAAGATATAAGGCTGACAGATTGGTTACCACCTCCGCAGACCACACCCTCCAGGTCTTCACAGCTTCGGTCATCACACTCGCAGGTCTTTCCATACACCCTGCTGTCCCCTGGAGGATAACAAGTGCATCTGCCACATTCACATTTGCCTACAAGGTATCCAAAGAGAGCAGGGTTAGGAGTGTCAGTCTCAGAAGGGTCTTCAAAGAAACAAGCATGTTCAAAACTCAAATCTCCTGAAGTATCCAATGAATGCTTTTTCCACCTTCTCTAAACAGCCTGAAGATCAAACACAAATGCTAAGAAACCTGGGACGGCAAAGGACAGTGGCTGGCTCAGAAGTTGGCCACACTTGTTAGGCTTCTTTTGTTTCAATTAACTGTGAGGGATAATTCCATGATGAAACTATTTAATACTTAATTGAGTTTGAATGTACTTCAAATTAAAATGATTAAAAATGATTGCAACAAAGTATTATATATTTAATATATGATCAGTATATATTTCACCTAATTTAACATAATTTGGTTATTTAAAAATTCCTTTAATTGGATGTGGACCTTTTCATGAGAAAAAAAATCATGTTTATATTTTTGTTTGTTAACTTAATGATTATTTGTGGCCAATTCCCTAGTTCATAAAATTCTTTTAATATGGAACAAACATTAAAACCCATTACCTCCAAAGTTGTATTGTATTTAGCCTAAAACCTCAAAGCACAAAAATTTTATAGAATGAGTTTAGCTTATGTTTAGGGAAGATCTCAGCTAGTGAGATGATATTTGCTATCATTATTTCTTCAGTTGTACCTAGATGTCAAACACTGATTCCTTTTATTGTCTCATTTTGTTTATACCTTCTTGACAAGAAAAGAAAATCATTGAAGTTAAGTAGTTGTTCATGGTGAACCAACTAGTTAATATCAGAATCAAATTCACATCCATTTTCACTAACTTTAAAGTTTATTCACCTATCTATTAATTTATATCTTAATATAGCATCATGAGACCACATGAGCAGAAATTTCCTTTTGTCTGAAAAATGAAACAGTTTGCCAGAAATTCATCTGAGTGACAGTGCTTCAAGACATCTGTTACTCCTAGTCATTAGTCCAACCATCATAATTACACTCCCACTGACATGATCCTATGATGCTTCAGAGCTGCCCCTGTAAATGCTGTTACCGCACTTGTATCTTGTTAAAGAAATTTGGCATTGGTGATGATGGAGGGAAGAAAAATAGTATTTAGAGTCATACAGTCTCAGAGCTGAAATTACAGATGATCTAATGCAGTGATTCAGTCTCTCTGGCAGGAAGGATGGGGCCAGTGTCCCCTTAGAATACTATGAATAATGAGATACTTTCAATCCCAGTGGTTTTTTTTTTTTTTTTTTTTTTTTTTTTTTTTCTGGCTTTTGAACAACTCTTTCTACTTGAGGATAGCTCCAACTTCAACAACAGAGAAGGGTCTCTTCCTGAATGACAGTCCTTCGTCTTGGCCCTTGTGGCCAGAATGGAGAATGGAGATACAGAAAACCTCTGGCTAGAGTTTTGATTCTCAAGGATGAAAGCAAAGGTTTAGGTTCCTAGAAGAAACAGAGCTCAGCACAGATCACAGCACCAGCAATTTCTATCCTGGATGTTACTGCCTTCCCAGGCTGTTGCAGAGACTGATGATTCAAGTAAATTCTAACCCAGAACTCTTTATAAAATACCTTTTGTCCCATCAATGACACACATAGTCAATGGAGGCTGTACACTGAAGACACAGAGATCACTAGTGTACCTTACTTTTTCCTACTCTTGTACTTTCTACCATCGCCTCTGTAGAATTCCACCAGTGGCAAGAAGTCAGTGGAAATATGAGCTCTATGAAACCATCTTTCCTTTTTTAAAAATTTTTGTTCTTTGTTTGTTTTGTTTTGTTTTTGAGACAAGGTTTCTCTGTGTAGCTTTGCGACTTTCCTGGAACTCACTCTGTAGCCCAGGCTGGCCTCGAACTCACAAGAGTTCCACCTACCTCTGCCTTCCATCTGAGTGGTGGGATTAAAGTCATGTGCCACCATTGCCCAGCCAAAAACATCTTTTTACTCAAGCTTGGTTACACAGCAGAATTGCTCCTTGTCTCTCATCTATTATCACTTCACTACTAAAGCACCAAGTAGAATTTTATACTAGATAATTAGTGCCTAAATCCTATCAAAACAGCGAGATCTTCCCAGTCCAAACTACCAGTGAGTTTTTGATCCTGTTGGGAGTTAGAAGAGATCTCAGCTACCAAAGTAGAAAGATAATGATATGTCACTTTATTGTCTTAAATGAAAAAGAAGTTGAATTTAATCTACTTTTATTTAAGAAATTACATAATTTTATGTATTGTTCTAAATTTTTGAAGATACGAATGTGGCTTCACAAATTACTATAAAAGGAGAATGATAACATATATGTATAGTGCTAATACATTCTATTTTGTGATATATGGTCAATGAAAATCAATTCTCCTTTCTTATCTCTATCCAGAAATGTCCCTTCTGTCTTTCTTGATGTTTTCATTCTAACTCTCTCTTTATTCTTGGCATTTTATTCTACTTCTATCTTTATTCTTTCTTAGTCTCTCATTCTTGATATTTTCTTTCTTTTCTGTCTTTTTTTGCCTTACAGCTTATATACCCAGCAAAGTCTTTCAAGCAATATAAAAATTAAAATATGTGGTTACATTCTATTTTTCAAGAGAATGATTACAATGAATACAAGTAAAAACAGCATGCTATCCATATCCTTTATATGATTACACATTTTACATATTACAGATGAAAAACAAGTTATCCCCAAGAGCCCATGTATATTCCGACCCAAGCAACTTGTTATAGATTAACAGAGGGTAAGCAAGCAAGTTATTTTTCTCAGTCAGTTCTTTTACTGGCAGGCTGCATACTGCTGTTACAAAGAAAGAACCAATCACTTTATTATTTATCTTGAAAAGTAATCTTATATGGAATCTTAAAGGAATCACAAATCTAAACTTGGGCTGGAGAGATGACTCAGCCATTAAAGGCTGGGTTCACAAACCTAAACTTCTATACAAGAAAAAACAGTCAGTGGGCTTTACTTTAAATCTTTAGTGTGTGTACTCACTCATCAATAGTATTACAGATCAGGAGACTGAGGGCAGAAATGAATACAAGGAATTAATCATTTTCTTTGATCACTAGCAAATTCTATAAAGGAAAGTATGTTAACTAGTAACAATTTGGCTGCTTTATATTTTTGACCATAACCTAATTAATCTATAACTCAACTATGCATTCTTGTGAACTTTAGATGATTTTTTAGGGTTTTTTCATCTTAAAGCTATTATCAAAATATCTGATCTAACCTGTTTTAAGGCTTTGTTTCAGCTATTATGCACTCAGAAACCTGTGAATATATCTCCCAACATTGATTAAAAGAATTTAAGCTAGCTAGGCTACTGGAATTCAATTGTTTTTCTTAATCATTAACCTAAGCCACAGTCTATATGGCTCTTCAATAGACACTCGCGTGTCCTATCTGTGTGACGCTTCCATGTTTATCTTCTTCAGCCTCTACTTTTTCAGATAGGGGCAACATTTTATTCTACTTTTACCTATGCTATTTTTTCCACTAAACTAACCTCTATCATAATCCATTACTATGTTTATTAAAAACACTGAATCATCAAAATCCTGTTTAAACTAACACTATTATTGTATAAAATCATTGTTTCAGTTAACCACTACAGCTAAGGAAGAAAACATCTTCATAATAATCCATGGGTAAAAATGTTCAGTAGAACAGTATATAAACACACTACATTTCAGGCAGTGGGGGTCTCCTCACACCCATTCACACCATGCCAGATACCAGAAAAAGATGGCAGCAGCAAACATGTAAAGGCACAGCAAATGCAAAAGACATTCTGGAGTCTGTGGTCTCAGGACTTTGCCTATCTGAGATTTACCCATCAGGGATTTCCCTCCTGGTGGGCTGACACCTCCAACTTTCATTGCCATCTGCTGCTCCTCTGACATGGCCACCAGCAGGCATCATAATTGCTAAGCTGTCTTTCTAGGGTACAGTACCTTAAAAACCTTCAAAGCAAGAAGTCGCCTGTAAAATCACACATACAGTTTGATGTTATCTTTTCCAAATAAACAAGTCTGAACAGTGCAAACTTAAGAACATAGACTTAGGAGGAAAACTTGAAGGAAACCACACATGTGATTACTGTGAAGGAAAGAAGATCATTTTCACAGAGGAAGAAGTATGCTCCTAGGGAGCAGAGGGAAGAGACTCACTAGCATGGAGGTACTATTTATTTCTAGACCTAAGTATATAATTATAATAATTCACAATGCCTTAAGTAAATATCATATATCTAAGGGGCTTAAGATGTCATTTTAAAATTTAAAATATTTACTTTTATTTTATGTATATAAACATGTGGACTTGGTGCCTATGGATGCCAGAAAAGGCCATCAGATCTCTTCTGGAGCTAGATATACAGATGGTTGTGATCTGCCATGTGGGAGCTCAGAACCAAACACAGATCTTCTGTATGAGTGACAAGTGCTATTAACCATTAACTATAGATCCATTTCTCTAGCCCTTAGTAGGTTATTTAAAAGTAAGTTTGATATAGCATGAGTCATTAAAAAACATTCTTTTTTAATTTGTCATTTTTATTAATTTTTTAATTTATTTTACATACCAACCACAGTTTCTCTTCTCCCTCTCTTCCCATTCCTTCCTTCTATGTCTCATTTACCCACCCCCATCCACTCCTCCTCCATTCAGAAAGGGGCAGGCCTCCCATTGGAGTCAACAAAGCATGGCAGATAAAGTTGAGGCAAGACCAATCTCCTCCCCCTGCATTAAGGCTAGGAGAGGCATTCCAGCATGGGGAATAGGTTCCAAAAAGCCAACTCATAGATGAAGAACAGGTCCTGATCCCGCTGATAGGGCCTCCACAAGCAGATCAAGCTACACAACTGTCACCCACATGCAGAGGGCTTAGGTGAGTGGCATGCGGGCTCCCTAGCAGTTGCTCCAGAGTCCATGAGCTCCCACTCAGGTCAGCTTTCTCCTCTTGACTCTTACAATCCCATCTCCATCTCTTCAACAGGACTCCTAGAGCTCAGCCCAGTGCTTGGCTGTGGATATCTGCACCTGCTTCCATCAGTTACTGGATAAAGGCTCTCTGATGACAACTAGAGTAGTCATCAATCTGATTACAGGAGACCTGTTCAAGCATCCTTTCCACTAAATGTACCTGGTATCAGGTTTCTCCCTAACCCCAAAATGGTCCCCTCTCTCAAGTTATCTCTCCTATTACTCTGCCACTCTGTCCCACCCCCCAACTCAACCAATGGGATCCTTTAGGTTCCCATCACTCCATCCACTCCTCTATTCCCCCTCAAGTTTACCCAGTAGATATCATCTATTTACCCTTCCCAGGGAGTCCTCCTTGTTACTTAGCTTTCCTGGTGCTGTGTATTACAGCCTGATTATCTTTATTGAATATCATTTAACTAAATCAATTAATCCAGTAGATTCAGCATTTAAATTTAAAAGTTTGAATCACAAAATATTGAAAGAAGAATATGATGGACTTTGCCTAAATATTAGATGGAAAAGGCTGTTCCAAACATGATGCCCAAAACAAAAATGTAAAGTACTGATAATTTTGATTTTTTTAAAAGCTAGGCAGTCGTTGGTGCACACCTTTAGTCCCAACAATTCTCCTGGCTTCACCTCCCATTTTGCTATAGGAGTGCTGGAATTATATATGCTTGTTACCATAGCCAGCATTTTATTTTATTTTTTAGAGATTCATTTATTTTTATGTTAGGCAAGTGGATCCCTATGAGTTCAAGGCCATCCTGGTCTATAAAGAGAGTTCTAGGACAGCTAAGGCTATGCAAAGAAATCCTGTTTCAAAACAAACAAACAAAAAGTCACTACTTAATTTATGTAAAGCAAAACATAGCATAAGCAAATAAGTTGTTAAAGCACACACTAAAGAAACACCCTTCTAGGTAAACATTAAGTATATTACTTATATAAATGTACATATATATGTGTGCACATATATAGAGTACGTGATTTCATGAATATATATATATATATATATACATATATATATATATATATAATATAATGATGACTGATTAACAAAAAGGAGACATTCACAGCAGATACAAGTCACACTAATTAAAATGGAGAATACCGGGCTGTCTGGAAATATTGTTCTTGAAAAGTTCATCTTTGGTAGAAGTTAATAGTCTAAAACTTGCATAAGGCTAGTGAAATTATGAAGGCAATTTTTGTTTCTTAGGCTATATGTCCCTTATCTTTTCTTCCTTCTCTGTGACTCCCTTTTATTCTCTGTTTTCTTCTTTGTTCTTGCAGCAATTGTCCCCTGCACCCACACACCTGTGCATCCAAACCCCAACGCAATATCTACTCCACATTTCACTTGGCGGTGTTTGTGTGGTGAACAGTAACTTTCTTAAAACACTGTAACATGCATATCCTTATTCAAGGTTAGGCTCAACAAGACAACACTCTTGAATATCAGTATGTATGTAATTATCTCTGTAGCTGAAAGTTTTTATTTATGATAAGAGATAAGATAGATATAAAACCTTAGGCTCACAAATACAGGATAGATAGAATATTTTCTTTAATTTTGACAAATACAAATAGACTAGATATTGTAACTGTAATTGTTGCTTGATAACTGTTTGCTATGTGTAATTTTACTATGTTAAAGTTAAAACATTCCTTTTTGAAAAAAAAAGAAAAGGAGAAGTGCTGTGGATATTGCTCTGTATGCAGTAAATGTGTTGCTCTGATTGGTTAATAAATAAAATGTTGGTTGGCCAGTAGCCAGGCAGGAAGTGTAGGTGGTATAAGTAGAGAAGGAGAATTCTGGGAAGAGGAAGGCTGAGTGAGCAGACACCAACCTGCCATCCAGGGAGCAGCATGTAATGGCACAGAGGTAAAGCCACAAAAAATGTGGAGACATATAGATGAATAGAAATGGGCTGAGTTTAAGTGTAGGAGCTAGTCAGTTGTAGGACTGAGCTAATGGCCAAACTGTTTTAATTACTATAAGCCTCTGTGTGTTTATTTGGGTCCTAGCAGTTGCGAGACTGGAAATTGAGAGAGATTTGTCCTGACCATGGAGCCATGGGAGCTGGGCAGAACTAGAAAATTTTCAGCTACACAGCTCTGTTGTTTGGTCATACAATAGAAATATTAATTATTATGCCGGCTATTAAAGACACAATATTAAGACGGATGTTTAAGTGTCATTAATAACCAGAGAATAAAGGTAAAAATATATGAATAAGCATAATCTATAGAGATAGTAAAAGGTTCTGGTAAGGCAGGATTGAGCTTTACAGTGTCGAGCTTTACAGTGTCCCCTACAGTGGGAGTTTATAGGCATTTGTGAGTCCACCAACATGGGAACTGGAACTTAGGTCCTCTTGGAAGAACAGTCACATTCTTAACTTTAAGTAGGGCTGAATTTTGATCTTGGCATATGTGCCAGGAAATATAGTTGTATAGAAGATTAAGGTAAACCTCATTCATCATCATTTACATAATGGGGATAATACTAATGCATATTGCCCAGAAATATTGTAAAAGCTAAAAGGTATAATAGAAACAAAGGGCATTTCTAAGTATCTGTGTCCAACAGATGTTACACAAACATCACACATTATCATTATATTATAATCTCATTATCATTGCATATATCTTTAATAATAAAATATTTTAGGGCATATATTTCAATTACTTGAATAAAATCTGTTCACTTTCTTTCTCACTTAATTCTTCAATTGAACCAACCAAAATGTGTACTTCCAGATCTAGGATAAGATTATTTAAGAAGAGCCCCTTTATACTGACTACACCTGCCACGATGGTCACAGCAGGTACACTGTCTATGACCTTATTTTTCTCCTTTTATAAAATTGTGTAAACTGTGCTTGCAGTACATGTTCAATGGTTGGAGAGTAATTAGAGACTCACATAAAACATAAAAGAGATTAGCAGTTTACTAACACAGTCCTTCTTTGCCTAAAATAATAGTTTTACCATAGCAACATAATTGCACTAGAAAAAAGTGCCTGCCAAATGCATCCTAAGTTCCCTTGAAATCTCTATGGGAAGAAATTAATCATTTGAGAACTATAATATTCTGTACTGTTTCATCTAAGTACATTTTTTGGGGGGAGAATGAAATAGTCCTGCTTTAGAGATTTGAAGATGAGACAGTACCTTTGCCTTCCATTTCAAAACAACAAGAAGAAAAAAAAACCTTTGAAAACCACCTACATTGATATCAGACATCAATTTTTGCACAAGGAAGATTACTCCTGATTTTAAAGTACAAATAATGCCAGTCCTTCTAGTTGGACATTCATTCTTAGAACAAGATAATGAAGTTGCCATGGAATCATGTGAAGAAATTAGATATCTGAATAAGTGCTGTACTAATAGGATATTCTCTGTCTTCCCTACAGTCTCTAAAATTGAAAACTGGAAAAGGAGTAACAAGCTTTACTCATGTCTAATGGTTTTCCAAACCATCAAGAAAAATATCACAGGAGTATCATCAAGCTCTCCAAAGGATTTTATCTCATTATTTCAACCTTACATAGTTTCTAAAACTAAAATGAATTATTATTCAAGCCTCATTTTCATTCTAATACAAACCTTAGCTATTGGATAGTAATATCTCACTGATACAAAGGTACCTTGAAATTTGCAAATGCAAGGTTAAAATGTCAGGGAATGAATGATTAAGTCAAGAAATATTTTATCAGGAAATATAGCTCACAATGACGTAACCCATAAAATCAAAATTAGAACTGTTACTTCCCAGAAGCAGTACTCTGTTCACCACAGGACAGATGCCACTTTGTCAGTCGAGAGGCAAGGCAGTGGTAGAGAAGAGCCTTTTCACTATAGTCTGGCTATGTGGAAGACAGCTAGAATTTAAGGATTGTTTATGCAAAAGATGGATAAATGCCAATGCCAGTTGGAGGAAGATGTCCCACAGGTGGTTTTATATAACCAAATGACATGTATATGATCCTAGTCATACAGCCATGAGATGTTCCTCAGTTTTGTTAATTTCTAGAACAAGCATAGTTTGCCCATGTGTGATATCTGACAAGTTACACATACTAAAGAATGGACAGGCTGGCGAGATTCAGATTGCAGAGAACCCTTTACTGATTATCAAACTCATCAGAATGAAAACTGCACAATTAACAAGACAAAAAAACATGCTTCAGCCATTTATTATGAAAGGCATAAATCAAAGCAGGCAAATCATTGTCATGTACAATGTCTGATCTGTATCAATGCTCAGGGTCAGAATATTCTTAGTTGGTACAGACCTTTGGAGAATGACTCTTCAGGGTTAAGGTTTTAGGTGTCAACACACAGGAGTTGTTTGTAATTCCTGACTTCTCTTTGACCCTGGTGATTCAGCACACATAAGTATAGTTTAGCATAACTACAAGTCTGTAGGATAAATACCAAAGGAAGGACACAAGGAACACATGCTGCTGCCTAGAGAAAGAGGCTGCAGCAATGGAAATGATAAACAGACACTTCCGTGGACAGTTCAGTTGATTTGTGCAAAAGGAGTGGAGTAAACTCAGGCCTGGGTCACTTTTAATTTGTGATTTTTGACACAAAAAATTTAAAAAGTGTGAATGAATGTATCACCCCTTACTATACATTTCTGTATTGCTCAAGTGACCAGATTCAGAGCAAGTGTGGACTTTCCACTTCAGGGATGACTAGCAAGTATATATTTTTAACAGATGAGACATTATAAAGCAGCATGTTTTAAGAATCTTATGCTATGTTTTGGGGTCTATCTTTTGGGCTTTAAATTTAAATATTTCAAAATATTTATTTTTATTATTTTTAATTCTGTGTTGATGTGTATGGCAGCAGCTAGGTATTAGTTTGTGTGCTTGTGTCTGCAGAAGCCAGAGACTGGAGTTACAGATGGTTGTGGGACATAGGACATCAGTTCTAGGACCTAAACTTGGGTCCCCTAGAAGAGCAAATGCTCTTATCTGCTGAACCATTTGTTTGGCCCCTATTTTAAGAATTTATTTTTTAAATCACATATTAAAAGTATAAAAGTAAAGTCTTATATATATTTTCTCTAGTATCTAAGTAGTAATTAAGATGTGATCATATCAATAACTACGTTCATAACATACATATGTATCTTATGTCCAATTTTGAGAAATTACCCTTGGCATCATCTCCAAGATGAAGACTGGCTTTTGATATTCTTCTTCTTCTTTCAAAATGCCATCAATCACAATCTCAAACCCAGGAATTGTGATCTTGGAAATATCAGAAACCTGATAATCTTAAATTTAAGGATGTGGTCAACTTGCTTTCAGGACTTCAGATGGCAAACAGAGTTGGCACAGTGTCTGATGAGAGAGTTGCACTCCTTAAGGTAAGTTCTCACATGTCCCTCATAATAGAAAGAATATGACCATTTTCTGGAAATACAAGTGGAACTTAGGATCCCACTATGTTATGATATTAACTGTACTATGTGCCTCATTCACATCCTCTAAAAATTACAGGACTTAATATCAGGGGAAAAAAAAGCAAAACAGAACAAATGACATGGAAACACAGTTTCTCCAAAGCTCCCATGTGGTTGTTTGAAGAATAACATATTCTTTGAAGTGAGAGCAAGTCAGAAGTATGTTATGATGTTGGCTCCTGGGTGAAAAGACTTGCTTTCACCTGATGCTTATTGACAGGAACAGACTTACTCTACACAATGACACTAGCATCATCCTGTAAAAGATTCAGAAAATATGTGCCCTAAAATTACTGAATTTTTTTAGTTTCATAAGTTATTATTTTTATTGTTTTCATTATATTTTTGTTGTTTAAAACAACTTTCAAATTTAAATGCATTTTGATCATATTATTACCTTCCCCAAAGTCCTTCCAGATCCTCTCCCCCTCCCTACCCATCCAAATTTAAACTTAAAGTTCCTTTCAAAAAATGAAATTCCAATATAACAACAAAGTCCCCAAAACTAGGAAAACAAAATAAAACCATTTCCTCCCCCAAAACACTCCAAACATCAAGTAATATATAACAAATAAAAGCATACATAAAACAAAACAAAACAAAAAATAAAATAACAAAAACTGTGGAGTTCATTATTTGTTGTTTAACTACTTGTGACCAAGAGGCCTGCTCTGGAATGGTTGATAAACTGAATGTCACTCCATTGAAGAAAACTGATTTTCCCTCTAACAGCAGATATAAATGACAGTTCAGTTTACAAATTATTATAACTCAATATATAAACAATACTAAAGCAATAAAAGATCATTATAAATAAAAATATGCAAAAGGACAAGGCAGAAAATTCCCCCAATTAAATTCAACTTCAGGCAAAAATATGGCTAATGTGTCAATAAATTTCTTTCTTGTCTTTTTATCTAGAGCTAAATATACATTTATTAGTAAATAATGAAGCATAATTTTATCTAAACTTGTAAAAACTATTTTAGGAAAGCTTTGAAGATCAAGTTTAATCAATTCTTCCACTATACCCTTTTATAACTAGAATTGTGTGTGGCTGGAGTTCACCTTTAAATATGGAATTGTTTCATGAAAGGAGCAAGTAATTCTAATGGCAGCCCCAATATTGCCTGCTGACAGAATTTTGAGTACACATTAATTTACTTAAAGTTTGATTAATTGGCCATTCTTCCTTGGTGGAGAAAGAATAATGGTTTATTCATTTATATCAAGGGTTTCATCTCTGGGAGTATAAAACAAATCATTCCACAGTAGTCTATCAATATATCCATGGACTCTTATGAATTGCAATCATGTTTTTGTACCACACAAGGGCTGAGACATCCATGGGTCAGAGGATATTGGCTTTGCCCCTGCACTCAGGCTTGTATAAATGCTAAGATCAAAATTGAAACATTTTTTTTTAATTTTGTTATTTGCAGTGGTTCAGTATCCACCTATCCATTCTAGTTATTTCAGAACACAAAGAAGAGTGTCTAAAATTTAATCTCAGGAAAGTAACATTAGAGAATTTCACCATGTGGTGATAGTTGATGATAATGATTTTTTCTTAATTATATCTTCTTAACTACTAAAATTGTCTTATGTGAAACAAAACCATATTCACCCTTACTTCACTGGTGAAGTTTCCTCTATCTCCCTGTGGTGGTTTGAAAGAAAATGTCTACCATAGCTCCATATATTTGAACCATTAGTCTCTATTGGGTGGTTGTTTGGGGCAGTTAGTTATCAAACCTTTAGGAGGCGTTACCTAGCTGGAAGAAGTATGTCACCAAGGGTGGCTTTGAGTGTTTGAACCTTGCCCAACTTCCTGTTTACTCTCTCTGCTTCCTGAATGTGGAAAAAAAGATGTGGCTTCTCAGCTTCCTGCTGCCATGCCTTCCCTATCATTATGGAATACTCATTTGGAGCCTCAAATCAAAATAAACTCTTTTTTCCATGGGTCATGGTGTTTATCACAATAACAAAAAATTAGCTAATGCACTTCCTAACATGTCCCCATCCCAACAACAAGTCTTCTTTTTGTTTATTTCATAATATACTACTCTCTTAAGTATTATTAAATAGGTAAGATATAATCTGAACTTATTTATAGTAAGGGAAATGAAGGTTGGATTTATAGACATAGAAATATTAATAAGCAGAAGAAAGGGAATGTTGAAGTCAACAATGCTGCTTTTGCTTATACCAAGTGGCTCTTGGTTTAGTCCTGTGGTTTTGCTCTATTACCAATGTACTTACATATGTGAGAAAGAATTACAACAGGAATTTGCATCTCCTGAGGATAAATTAATAGTGCATTAATTTGACTAAATTTATCTTGTCTACCACCTAGATAGTTGTTGTATATACATACGCAAGTCTAGCAACTGCTTTTTGTACTATATCCACTTTTCCCACACAAGAAACCAGATAAGAGAAAGCAAACACCTGTTTTATGCCACCAGTACAGCTGGGATACAGCAATGTGCTCCTATTTCACAGGCAGGGGAGCTTTGGTAAACTTTCTCTGTGGTGGTATTGTGGTCCCCAAAATATTGTGCAGGCTAATAAATTTATCTGGGGTCAGAGAACAGGATGGCCACAATATTAAACAGTGGTAGCATACGCCTTTAATCCTAGCATTTCAGAGACAGAAATACCTCTGGATCTCTGAGTTCAAGGCCACATTAGAAACAGTCAGGCATGGTGACACACACCTTTAATCCCAGAAATACAGCCTTTAATCCCAGGGAGTGACCGCAGAAAGTAGAAAGATATATAAGGCATGAAGACCAGAAACTAGAAGCATTTGGCTGGTTCAGCTTTTGGCTGGTTAAGCATTCAGGCTTTCAAGCGGCAGTTCAGCTGAGAGCCATTGGGATGAGGACACTGAAGCATGCAGTCTGAGGAAATAAGACCAGCTGAGGAACTGGAGAGGTGAGGAAACTGGCTTGTTCTGTCTCTCTGATCTTCCAGCATTTACCCCAATAACTGGCCTCAGGTTTGTTTTTATTAATAAAAACTTTTAAGATTCCTGCTACATTTCTCCTTTTTTTCAAGAACCCCAACTTCTTTGCTTTTGAACAAGCCCATCATTCTCTGCATCACTTTTACCAGTCATTTGAAGAAATCCAAGTTCAAAGGTCATATGACATGAAGGAAAATCCATATATATCCATATCTATGCTGCACATCATGCTTCCCTCTTACTGGAACCTTCATAACACTTCTGGAATTGAACCTTTGACAGTTCACCTCTAGCCATATGCTCTTCTCTAAACCTTGCTTTTCTTCTTGCTTTAAATACAATCCAGTTGCTCTGCAGAATCCATGTAATCACCTCCTCTCCCCATCTCCTCCCCTTCTACCCCTCACCCTCCAGTGTCCTTGGTCCTATCAAATGATTGCCTTTTACAAAGGTTTACTTATAACTTATACACTCTTTGATCTCTTCCAATCTCAGTGATTTCAATCTGTCTGAAAAACTGCATGAACTCAAGTTTTCCCACTTCCAGACTTGTGCATGAGTTGTCATACCAATTTATTTCACAAGGAAGTAAACCTTAATACTATGCACTCACTCACTCTACTATTTAAACTGGCTCTCATAGCCTTTCTTTCTTTTATAATTATGCAAATATAAACATAATAACTCACACCAAGCAACCTCTATTCTTGTCTTTCACTCAGACTGTCAAGTCATACTTTTATCATAATAGAACCCCGGAAAAAAAGTATAGCATTTGTACAACTCCCCATCTAAGGCACCATCTTCTCATCTCCTTCCTGAAACCCTGTTATATTCTGGTCCTATTCCCCACTTTTGTATCATACACCACTACAGTCAGTGGTCTTTCAAAGGAAAGAAAAATAGCCTTACCCCTTCACTGATTTTAACCTTCTAGTAACCTTTTTTAATTTATAAAAGGAATTAAAATTTGTTCTTCCATTCTCCATTTGGTCTGTCTGAGAGCAAAGTCTGAACTTATGCCTCTCCATCCCTTGGCCTCAGCTTCTATGATCTGTGTGATTTCTTAACCTATTCTGTGGATTGGCTCTTTGTAGCCCATGTTACACCTTTTAAAATTTAGACACACTAAACGTTACTGGTATATATCTAATAAAACATAAAATGTTGTTAAGAGCTTAAGGTACCAAAAACATCTAGGCACCTGACAGTATCATGAGAAAGTTGATACTTGGCTATGTTTATAAATCAGAGGACATGCAATTTTAGAAAAACACTCAAAAATCTCTTCCTAGCACTCTCATTCATAGTCTCACTCTTCCTGGGGCAACCAATACTCACTGAGCACAGCAAACAAATCATCCTTCCAGTTAGGGCACAATTTGAAAGAGGGAAATCAATGAAAGTAAAGAAGAGAGCTCTCATACATCTTTCTTGTAACAAAGATCCCTTAATAAGTTGAAGATAATTAAAGTGTGTGTGGCAGAGGACTGAAATATGCAATTATCCTTAAGTCTTCATAAACCCTAAGCTGAAAGTTTATAAAACTGAATTTGGATTTTGGAAAGATAATCTTGGAAGCAATTTGAAGAACATATATATCATAGCAAACACAGGTGCAGTGGGAAAACTGACCTTGAGGACAAATGGTGAGGTTCTTAGAGCTATGAGACTGAGAAGCAATGAACTTCAAGGAGGATGTGGCAGAGGTGGGCAGCAGATCAGACATTACCTCATTTGACTGCAAAAGATGGTATCTAAAAAAGTGCAGGTTCCCATGAGAAATATCTGCAAGGCCATAACCTTGAAAATACGTTTTTAAAATTCTAATTCTAACAGTAACCAAGATTGTCACTCTTAAATTTCTGCAATCATTTATTTGCAGACTTTACTTATACAAATTTCATAGTCAAACTGAGAAAAATTAAGGAAAAAATTAAATATTTCATATACTTTCATACATATACAAGCAATAATACATGATTCTGATTCCAGGACTTTAATGAACTCTTTCTATAAATGAAACAAAGAAATCTCCCTTGAGTTTTGTATTGTCTCTCAGTTCACAATGAAAATATGGATCAGAAAAATAGATGTTTTCAGATTTTTAATTTCAATAAAAATCAAGAACTTATGAAAAAAGAAATGAGCAGTTGTTCAAAAGCCAATAGAACCCTAACATTGACATTATCAACTGCTTGACTGTGTGTATGTGCCTCTTTATTAAGAGGAAAAATATGTAAATTATAATTTTAATCATGGTTCATCTTAAAGTTTTTAAATAGGTAGCTATCTATTTCTAGTATATTAATCTGAACACATTTATGATACATGCCCAGGTAAATAATTCTAACTACACTTAGGGGACCACACACAAAAACAAGACAAAGTATGAGCAGGACTCATTGGGAAGTGTATCAGAGGCAAGAAAATGAGAGATGAAAGTAACTAAGTTCACTGCATAAAGGTATGAAACTGTCAAATAATAAAAAATAGTGAAGAAGAAATGTGAAAATTATGAATTAGGTCTCAATGAACTTTCATAAGCAATCAGAGCCATGTGTCTTCTGAGTAAAAGAATGAGAGGTTAAGCGATTCAACAAATGTTCATATTCTACTCCCCAGGAATTCAAAAAGGTAACCAACCACCAAGCTATCTTCTATTGTTATAAATCATTTTTAAACTCCATGGAAATGGAAATATATAGAATACACTATCTGAGGAATAGCATTTTTACTACAATAAGCTATACAAATGTTTTTTATTTGTACTTTTTCTAGGAATATTCTAGAATTGTTACTGATTTTAATGGCTTTCTTGGATGTTCCAGAGGTGTATAATAATGACTTTTCCCCTTGCATTCCTTGGGACTTCCCAAATCTCCTTGCCTTTATATTCAAAACAGTAAGGATCAGAAGTGGAACTGTTAGGCACCTTTGTCCATTTTTTTTCTAATTTTTGTCTTGTTCCATTTCTTGTAGGAAAGTTTTTTAGTATTTATTATTAAATATGCTATCAATCACTTTTTTATGAGTTCTTTCCCAAATGTGATTAATCTGCTATAAAATCTACTCCTTGAGTTCTCAGTGAATCACCCAAGTCTTGTCCTCTTCACACTGATTCTAAATATCTGTTGAAATTCTACAGCTGACCATTTGTTTGGTCAAATATTAACTGTGCACATCTGATAATTACAACATTTAAACACCCATGTTTCTATTTCTACAATCTGTACATCTTAACAGTCTTAGCAGTTTTCACCTTGTTGGTTTATTTTTTTAAACTTGCATTCACTGTTATTGAATGTAGGATACTGTAAATACTCTTGATGATCCTATGATTCTCTTGTAATAATTGGTCCCAGTCTATGGTAAACACTAAATTTAAATCTACATCTCCCCTCTGCCATCAACATGCATACAACTGTGGCTAGACTATTGTCTTTACCATGGTTGATCTCTGATTAAGGACATATCTCCAACTTCTGTAAACAATGGGATCCATACTTTAAAAATCAAATTAATAGTCAATTTTTGCTTCCATAAAGTTCTAATGAACATATTAGTTACTTCTTATGAGGAGTCTCTTTCAGTCCTCATGATGATTTATCCTTGGAAAAAAAAATAGATAACATATTTGCCTCTTCCACATCTCTCATATCTGTGGACATGCCACTTCAAGTACTAGTAGTATAGGCAGCCTTTCCCTTGATGGCCTTTACACTGGACAAAGAAAGAGGGTGAGAAATCTAATTGGGAATCTAGAAGTAGGGACAGAAGCTGTGCAAAGTGTCTGGGGTTTTATGATGACGGACTGAAAATGTAGAACATATTAGCATGAATGTTGCTCATATCTTTCACTGTCCATTGGAAAGTTGTTTTGTTTCATTTTAGGATAGAAAGCTCAGCACTAATTTTTTTAAAATTTATTTATTTTTTATTATATTTGTGTTTTAATTTTACATATCAGCCATGGGTTCCTCTGTCCTCCCCGTCCTGTCCTTGCCTCCACCTCCACTCCTATCCCCTCCAGGGCCAAGACTCCCCTGGGGATTCAATTAAACCTGGTGGATTCAGTACAGGCAGGTCCAGTCCCCTCCTTCCAGGCTGAGCAAAGTGTCCCTGTGTAAGCCCAAGGTTCCAAACAGCCAGCTCATACACTAAGGACAGGTCCCGGTCCCACAGCCTGGATGCCTATTATTTGTAATCCAATAATCTTTCCACTGTTAGAATTACAACAAAAAGATGGTATAAAATATTTGCATTTTAATATTTGATTAGTTACAAAAAATTTATCTACTGATTCACATGGTATAGATTTTTTTTTTATAAATATTTAGTTCACACTGACACAAATAAAACAATAAACTAGATTGTGTTCTTCATGGTGAATATTCATTAACATTAAACAATCATAAATGTTATTCACCTAATTAATATGTGAAAGTTTAAACTGGCCGTGTCTGAGACTGAGGTAGGAGGATGACTAGTTTTAGTAGCCTAGGCTGTATAATAAAACCACTTCTCAAACAAGCAAGCATTGATTCTCAACCCTTTAAATTTTTAAATAAATGAGATTTTCATATAAACATGAATTTTCACTTTGAGTTAGTCATTTGTTAAAGTTCTCCAGCCTTTCTTTCTAATGTATATCTTATATACAATTTATAGATGTTTTCATATTAAAATATTTTAATAAAAAATCACAAAGTAAAACAATTATACTTTAAAAGTGTGCCACCTTAGAGCTTTCTTCATAAAGAAACTCAGTGAGGAGGTAGAAAGCAGGGAACCCAGTACTTTATCCCACAAAGCATTCTGTTCATGACAGTGCCAAAGGCTGATACTGTGACAAATACAAAAAAAACAGTAGAGGGTCCATGTTGAGGTGACACATCAGTCTTATGGGACAGTGGAGGCCACTATGGAGCCAACTATGTTCATCTTCATCATGCACACTCAGTTTCCATTACTTAATTATATTACAATAAAAAGAAATTATCTCAGCAAACAAAATAAGAGAATTCATTTATTATACTTTTCAGAACTCATTGTCTTTAGGTATTGTGTCAGGAAAAATAGTTGTGCTCTATACATCAAGAACTGAACATTCTATTTTACCTCATTGACCTATTACCTCAAAGTGCCTGGTTCCAAATTCCTTGCTGTAATTACATAGTAGCTTTCAGGTTCTATACTGATGCAATTCACAGAATAGCCTATAACATCAAGGGATTATTGCAGATAATTTTGTCTGAGAGAGAGAAAAATGTCTCTAGCACAACTAAACAGTCAGTCCCTTTATTTCTTAGTGACCAAACTTCTGCTTCATTCTAGTTCAAAATATATACAAATAAAAGCTGTATTTCAAACCTTGTGCACAGGTGAGTAGATTACTATCTTACTGAACACAGAAAAAGTCAGAGAAGAATGGTCAGCCACTGAAGTGGCACCTGTAAATTTTTCTTTAAAGAAGTTTATTTTTTCCATACAAGGCAAGTGAATGTTGCTTACTCATACTTTTCACTTTTTCTCCCCTAAGACATGAATGTGAATCTAGGGGCCCAGTAATATCCTGAGAATATGAGGGTAAATGTGTCCTCTATTCTTCACAGGGCCACAATGGAACACACATGCCTCACCAACACACACAAACACAACACTTTTTAAAAAAAATGTTGCTATGCATGTGAATTTTTCACCTTATTTGTTACAGTTACTGTAAATCTAATGCACTTATTTCACAACCATCTTTAGGTGTCTTTATGAACTTAAATGTATTTTCATCACTCCATTGTCGTATATAAAAGTACTAAAGTTCTGATATGTGTCAGCCATCATAAAATTAAAAGGATGGTGACATTGTGACATCCTGCTATTATTAAGGTTACACTCTACTTGAAAGATACTGTGAAACAACAAGGTCATGATTATACTCAGAAAATAAGAACAAGAAAATATGGCTGTAGTCAAGAAAGCAGGTAAGCTAACTGCTGATTTTCCACTTAACCCTCCAGTCCTACAAATCTAATCCCCGAGTCTCACCCCCAGGTCTGTAGCAGACAATCTGCTTCAGCCTCCCTTCTCCCCGCCTCTATCTTTAAAGAGTCACAAAGATGTTTCCCTTCAAACTTCTTTCCCTGACTCATCACTCTATCCCAGTCCCCAATTCTAGCAGGTGTTCTGTGGGAACCTACAAGCCACTTAATTCTAAAGAACAGATAAGCTAACTGCAGATCTTTACCTACCCCTCCTTTCCTCCAAATCCAATAACCCAGTCTCATCTTCAGCTCTATAACAGAACACCTTCTGGGGTCTATTTTTCCTTTATGAGTCCATCTCCAATGGATCATTTGACCTCTCCTCACTCTCTTCCACCATTCCCATGGGGCAAAGCAGATCTTGGTAGAACATCATGCTTTCCTCCTTCCTATGAACCCCTTCAGCTCTCCCATTCTTGCCCATCCCCACTCTTAAGTGTCAGCTTTCCATACATAGACAGATAGTTTACCTGTAACTCTCTGTGTCCACACCTATAAGGATCCCAGAAGAATTTCCTACCCAGCAAGATACAGTTACCACACACTCCAAAGAGCAAGAGAGGGCAATAGAAACCAAAGAACAAAACACAAACCCAACAAAGATAAGACCAGATATTAGCACATAGAACTAAAATTGTTCAAAATTCAGATGCATAGACACTAGTGAAAAAGCATAATCAATAACTGTCAGGACAATGTATCTCCACTAGAGCCCAGCAACCCTACCACAGCTGGTCCTGGGTATTGAAATATAGTTGAAGCATAAGACAAAACCTTAAAATAGCCTTTATGGGTATGACAGATGTCCTTAAAGAGGAAATTAATAAATCCCTAAAAGAAATTAATGAAAATAAAAACAAACAGTGAAAGGAAACCAATAAAACTTTTCAAGATCTGAAAGTGGAAATAGAATCAATAAAGAAAACACAAACTGGGGGAAATCTAGAAAAATAGGAAACTCAGAGGAAAGCCTCACCAACATAATACAAGAGATGGAAGAGAGGATATCAGACATTGAAGATATGATAAAAGAAATGGATATCCTGATCAAAGAAAATGTTAAATCTAAAATAATGCTGGTATAAAACATCTAAAAAATCTGGTACACTATGAAAAGAACAAATCTAAGAATAATAGGGATAGATGAAGGAGAAGAAACATAGGTCAAAGACATAGAAGATACTTTTAATAAAATTGTAGAAGAAAATTTTCCTAATAAGAGATGCCTTTCAAGATGCAAGAAACATGAAGAACACCAAACAGACTGCTGTAAAAGAAACACTAAATGTACAAAACAAAGAAATGATAGCAAAATCATCAAGGGAAAAGACCAAGTAGCATAAAGGCAGAAATACTAGAATAACACATGATCTTAATGAAGACTCTAAAAAGCAAGAAGGCCTGGATAGATGTTCTATAGACTCTAAGAGACCACTGACTGAAGCAAGACTCCTATACCAAGCAAAACTTGCAGTCACAATGGGTGGAGAAGATAAGACATTACATGATAAAAACCAAATTTAAGCAATATCTGTCTACAGGCCAAGCCCTACAGAAGGCACTAGAACAGTATTTCTCGACCTATGGGTCACAACCCCTTTGGGGTCAAATGACTCTTTTACAGGGATCATATATCAGATAACCTGCATATCAGATATTTACACTACTATTCATAACAGTAACAAAATTACAGTTATGAAGTAACAATGAAAATAACTGTATGGTTAGGGGCACTACAACATGAGGAACTGTTTTAAAGGGTTACAGGATTAGGAAGGCTGAGAAACACTGTGCTAGAAGGAAAACTCCAACCTAAAGAAGTTAACTACACCTGAGAAAACACGGGGAATGAATACTCCTTGCAGTATATGTTAGTGTAATAGTGGCACAAAGCTGTGGGAGTAACCAACCAATATCTGACTTGACTTAAATCCCCTTCCACAAGATGGACCACAAACCTGACACTCCTTGGGTGACCACTAACTTGAGACTAAAATAGCCCAGGGGTGTAGTATAAAACCAAATACTACTGTTCTTTACAAAAAAAATAGGTAGCAATAAATCATTCCTAATGACTTTTTTTATACTCATAGATCAGTGCCTTGTAGTGATACATTGTGTACCCTAATAAACTTGCCTGGGAATCAGAGGATAGAACCAGACAGTAGATTAGACATAGAGGCCAGACAGTGGTAGCACACACCCTTAATCCTATTGCTTGGGAGGCTGAGATGCATCTGTATCTCTATGAGTTCAAGGCCACAGTGGAAACAGAGCCAGGCAGTGGTGGCACAAATCTTTAATCCCAGTACTGGGAATCACACAGGCCTTTAATCCCAAGAAGTGACATGGCTGGGTGAAGAAAGGTATATAAGGTGTGAGGAAATAGGAAATAAGGCAGTTCAGCTGAGATCCTTTCAGGTGAGCACTCAGAGGCTTTCAGTCTGAAGAAATTGGATTCACTGAGGAGTTGGCAAGGTGAGGTTAACTGTGGCTTGTTTTGCTTTTCTGATATTTCAGCAGTCATACTGGTATCTGGCTCTGGGTTTTTTATTAAAAGACCATCCAAATTCTAACAAAAGTGCCTTGCTCAGCCATCATCAGAGAAGCTTCTTACTGAAGAATATGGGAACAGATACAGAGACCCATAGCCAGACATTATCCAAAGAGTATGAGATTCTGGAAGTGGCTGTCTCCATCAAATCCCTCCCCTCAGAGCTCCTGGAACCCTACAGAAGAGATGGTAGAAGGAGTGTAAGAGCCAAAGGAGATAGAAGACACCAAGAAAACAAGGCCCTCTAAATCAACACAATCAAAGCACATACTCATACAGACCGAGGCAGCTTGCACAGGGTTTGCACAGGTTTGCACCAGATGTTGTCCTTGAGCTAAAGTGAAGTGTACATGTGCCTTTACTCCTAGCCCAGAAGCATCTCCAATTGCTAAACACTTGCAAATAAAAATTTAGTTTACTCCATGGGAGTCTCACTGGGAAAACAAACTACTCTCAAGGGTAGGCTGCATGCCTAGCAGTAGATGGAAAGGAACTCAAGGGCATCTTTGAAGGGCCCTTGTCTCATAATGTACTATCAGGGCTTTCTCTGCTTTTTTAAAATCAATTTTATCTTAATATATTATTTTGTAATATTTAATATATTATGTTTATATATTTATATGATATATATTTGTATATATTATATTTAAAACATACATATATTTCTCTTTTTACTTTATAGGTCTTTTGAGTATTTTATGGCTTCTACTTTAATGGTTTTTATTTTTTTTTGAGACAGGGTTTCTCTGTGTAGCTTTGTGCCTTTCCTGGAACTTGCTTTGTAGACCAGGTTGGCCTCCAACTCACAGAGATCTGCCTGCCTCTGCCTCCCAAGTGCTGGGATTAAAGGCATGTGCCACCACCTCCTGGCATACTTTAGTGTTTTTATGGAATTCCTGAAGGTCTGAATGAGTGCATCTCTGTTCTTGGATAATTTCCATATGATTGTATGTTTTGTCTTATTCCAATATGTTAGATTTGTTATGGTGATATTTTACTTGTGCTGAAATGTGATTTTATTTGTATGTTAATAGATAAAGTTGCCTGGGCATCAGAGCTAAAAACAAGCCATTTAGCAGAAGTCAGGCAGTGGTGGCACATGCCCTTAATTTGATCACATGGCAGGCAGAGTTTCTGTGTTGTCAAGGACACAGCCAAGTGTAGTGATCCAAACTTTTAATCTGAATCCCAACCATAAAGACCTGGACGTCTGTATAGACAGGCAGTGACAAGGAAGTGCTGTGGATATCGCTCTGTATAAATAAAATGCTGATTGGCCAATGGCCAGGCAGGAAGTATAGGCAGGACAAGCAGAGAAGAGAATTCTGGGAAGTGGAAGGCTGAGGCAAAGAGACACTGCCAGCCCCCACCATAACAAGCGAGATATAAGGTACTGGTAAGTAACGAGCCACATGGCAAAGTATAGATTAATAGAAATGGGTTAATTTAAGATAGAAGAAGTAGACAACAAGAAGCCTCCCATGGCCATACAGTTTGTAAGCAATATAAGCCTCTGTATGTCTACTTGGTTGGGTCTGAGCAGCTGTGGGACTGGCAGGTCCCCCAAGCAGATCAAGCTACAGAACTATCTAGCCATGCAGAGGGCCTAGTCCAGTCCCATGCAGGCTCCACAGCCATTGATCCACCTTTCATGAGTTCCCACTAGTTTGATTTGGTCATCTCTGTAGGTTTCTCCATCATTATCCTGATGCATTTGCTCAGAGAATCCCTCTTCTCTCTCTGACTGGACTCCTGGAGCTCTGCCTGGTGTTTGGCTGTGGATCTCTGCATCTGCTTCCATCAGTCACTGGAGAAAAGTTCTGTGATGACAGTTAGGGTATTCACCAATCTGATCACTGGGACAAGACAATTCAGTTTAGGCACTCTCTCCACTATTATTAGTAGCCCAGGCCTGAGTCATCTTTGGGGATTCCTGGCAACTTCCCTAGCACCGGGTTTCTCTCTGTCTCTATGATGTTGATGTCTGTCTCTATCATGGTATCTCTTTCATTGCATTCCCCCTCCCTCCCTGTTGCAGCTCAACCATCCCTTTCCCTCATGCTCTCATCCCCTATCCCCTACCCTCCTTTGCCCACACCCATCCCCAGTTTACTCATGGAAATCTCATCTATTTCCCCTTCCCAGGTCAATTCAGGCATCCCTCTTTGGGTTTTCCTTATTAGCTAGCTTCTCTGGAGTTGTAGGTTGTTGTCTGGTCATCCTTCTTTAGGTATTGACAAACAATGAGTGTTATCCTTACATCCTGAAAGCTTTATTCTCTAAGATTTTTTTAAGGAACAGAGTGCATTGATTCTCTCATATTTGTTGTCTTTCTGAAAGCTGATTCAAAAATTAGTGTGTAAAGTTCCTGCTTAGAAGTATACTCATTTTCACTTGTGAATATGAGTGAGAAGATTATAAGCTGTCAAGAATTTTCAGAGTTCCTGCCCATGACAGAATGATGGGTCTACATGCTGTATTTAAAACCCAGCTGAATGGATAAAAATAGTATTTAACTTTTATAGTCATTATGAGCTAAAGCAATTTATTGAACCCTTCAATCAGGAAAGGAAACAAAAGACAGTAAACAGACAGATGACTCATTTTTTCATGTGTTGTCTACATAGTTCTATTCTGGTAATTGGATGATCTGAAGTTTAAAGGAAATTGCATTAATGCCTTTTAGAGAAAAGGCAACCACAGAACATTTCAGAAATGAAAACAAAATGCTGCAAAAAGGCTGAAGAATGAAAAAAATGACACCATGTAATTAGAAACATGGGCTTTGAGCATGACAATGAAGACTAAGGCATACTAAAACACATCTATCATGAAAGAGAAAGAATTTCTTATAAAATATTTCAATTGAAATCTTGCATCTATAGTAAAACATTTTGTTTTAGAAAAAATCTTAAAAGTAAATATTTAATTACTTTTAAAAATATTTGAAAGTATAGTGATTTCAGGAATTTTTGTGGGCTGTAATTTAAATAACTGACTAGAATTTATTTCAAATGAAATTATTTAGAGATGACTCACCCAACTCCAAATGACAATGGCATTTGTGTATTTTTTTTTTATTTCAAATGCTGTCACTTAAGGCTAAAACCAACTTGCAGCATAAAGCATATGCAGTGATCATAAATATGATGCCTAGCTTTTATAAGGATATAAATTATTACATTTTCTTATATTGAATTTCATTTTGTTTCTGTAAATCCATTTAAAGATAAGGTCATCAATTTTCTTTTGACAGAAGAAAACAGTGTGTGGCACATTTCCATCAGACACTCAAAACACTTTAAAGCCATGTTTAGTGACAAGTAAATGCTGTTCTGGAATATTCTTATTAGATATACTTCCTTTCTTTTACCTTAATGTTAATATATTTTACAGTTTTTGAGGAATACTCCTTCCAGATAAGTTCTAATTCTATTTTTGACCTGAAAAAATGAAAATACCAATTGACATGCCAGTGTGGATGAGGGAAATCTCATGAAGTCCCAAACCCAGATAAAAAGCTTTACGTAGTTAATGGTTGCTGAGAAAATGAGATTAAGCTTTCTCTAGTGAGAAGCTCCATAAGTGATCCAGTCTAAATCCATCAGCCCAAATACATAAACATATGAACAACACTAAATGAACCCAGCAAGCTGTATTTGTAAATTTACACACCAATCCCCCCCTACATATATGTAATGATAATAATTAAAAAAAAAAGACTCCAGGTATTTGAGATGGAGTAAAAAATAGGGAAGAGTTGGTAGGAGGAGAGGGGGAGAGAAAATTATGCAAGTATATATTCACATTTAAAATTCTCAAAAAACAAATTAAAAATTGTTAAATGAAAAAGGATTTACATTTAAACAATATGCTAATAAATAAAGACAACACAAGAAAAGATTTAATTTTGATATAGATCTACAGCTTTCTGCATAAAATCAAGTCAGTCATGAACCATTGATTGGTATCAGATTAGTCAAAAATGTGTGCATGACCCATTTGTTTATAAAAAAGTTGGAGTTTCACTTTGAAGAGACCATATGTTTATGTATTCTCTTGAAATGGATGCTGTTTTGATTGTTTTATTTGCTTATTTAATGTATCCAGATAGTGAACATGTTTTATTTTCTTTTGTGTCTTTTAGGTTGATAGTGGGAGCAGGGGTGAAAATAAGCTGATGACTAATATTTTCCTCCATAAAATATTGTATGTCATGAAAGCTTAAGAAATGCTTAAATGTGGTGGGAGCATAGATAATTTAGATAAACAAAAAATTCATCAAAAATTCCACAAAGTTTGTATGAAATACCTCAGATGATTTTATGTTTCCATTTTATTCTGACTACATAATGTTTTAATAGTATATCTGGTTAAATTAAACTAAAATAATGAATAGAAGTTAAAATGAGGCATACCTGCCTATCAAGCTAATTATATAAAAGCAGCACAACAGAAACACACACATCCTTTTCTTATGTTCCAGAGAATATTTGTGTATTTTTTAGATTATGATGATCTCCTATCAAACATAAGGTACTCACCAGCTGTTTTCTGATCATCTCATCCTCCCCCTCTCTATTATACCCACCACCTCTGCTTGCTTCAAGTCACCAACACTCAAACTTTTCCTACCATCTGTCTTCTGATGAACTAGCCTGCCTCCATCTTAGGCTTAAAAGCCATCTTATAGTAAAGATAAACTATGTTCATTCCTGTTTATGATTAAACCTCTGTTTCTCAAGAATTGGTCTATGCCCCACTATACCCTTAACTCCAAATGGCTCTCTACTGCCTATCCCAGGAAAGAACAACAATGCCTTTGTTTCAAAATGTTATTTTGACCACCTTTTGTTATGACCACCTGTTGTTATGAATACCTTAGGACCCCCTTATAATGTATCTTTCTTTCAAAAAGTTGTAATAACCATCTTTCAAGCAAACCTTTGTTTCAAAAGTTTGTTATAACTACCTTGTTGTTATATTCGGCCTCTGTAACCCCATCTGTTTTGCTTACCAAATCCCCCTTTTGGAAACTGCTATCCTTGATCTATAAAAACCTTGTCTTCCCCATGTCTAATGCTGATGTCTCAAACCCTGCCTTAGAAGACAGTCAGTGTATAGGAATAAAAAAGTTTGCTTCAATTAATTGCTTACTTTGATTAATTTGGCCATGATGATTTGGGTCAGTGGAGTTCTCCCCCATCTTTGGGATTAAAATTTCCTCCCTGCATTCATGTTTTTCAAAAGATGATCCTCTTTTTCACTTATTGTTTCCCACACTGAAACACAAGGAGTTTCTAAGAGGAGTCCCATTTACTGTTTTCTGCCTACAACTTCATCTGAAACTTGGTATAGATCAAAAGCTGATAAATACTTTTTAAGGAAAGAATGAACAAAGTATTTGAGGTAAATATCCTAAGTGACAATCAGAGGACTTTATAAATTTTCTTACAATATTTTTAGTGTGACCTTTCTAATCTTATGGGAAATTACCTTATTTTGTGTGTCCCTCAATTTATTCTCTTCCTTCAAGCAAACCTCTTCATTCCAAACCTCAAATATGAAGCATTAATCTTTTCTCCTGTGCATCTTTCATCTACAGCATCACTAGAAACCAAAGTGCCTGTGATCTACCAAACTATCATGGTGAGTTACTGAATGAATATTTCTTTAATAGGTACAAACTTATCCATCACCCTCATCTCCCCACTGAAGTCTATCATTTTCTAATTTCAAACACCAAAAATAGATCCCATGTAATCCAATAAATTTAGTCAAATTATACCCAGAGTTGCACATAGGAGGACTTTTTACCTGGAAATTTTTGCTTTCTATAAAGATATATTTGGCTAGGACCTAAGCCCCTGAGGCACAACCTACATTCCCTTACCCCCATCCCAGTACTCTGCCACAAGACTGCACACTGAGGTGTAAATGGCAATTTCTTTTTGTTTGTTTGTTTTTCGGTTTTGGTTTTTGTTTTGAGACAAGGTTTCTCTGTGTAGCTTTGTGCCTTTCCTGGAACTCACTAGGTAGCCCAGGCTGGCCTCGAACTCACAGAGATCCTCCTGCCTCTGCCTCCCAAGTGCTGGGATTAAAGGGGTGCTCCACCGCCTGGCATCCATCACTGCCCATAATTCAGGCCAGCAGGGAAGACTCCTGTTGGCAGTCAGTTCCACCAACATCCCTCCCTGCAGGACCATGTAAGTGAGTCTACAAGACTCACTCCCTGCCCCGAACCCACCCATCCCCCTGAGACCTCAGAGGCTCCTTGAGACACAGAATCCACCAACTCTAATTGGACCAGGAGATGAGTGTCTGATTGGACTGGGGGTGAGGGATGGCAGAGGGAGAGGAGTGGGGGATGAGAACATAGGGAAATGGGAGGGTTGAGCTGGAACAGGGACAGAGTGGGAGGGCAGAGAGGGAGATACCTTGATAGATAAGGACATCATAGGAATAGGAAGAGTCAAGGTGCTGGGGAGGCTCTCAGGAATCCACAAGGATGACCCCAACTTGGAATGCTGGCAGTGGTCCAGAAGGTACCTGGACTGGTCTACTTTGGTGACCAGTCTAGTGAATACCCTGTCATCATAGAGCCTTTGTCCAGTGACTGATGGAGGCAGGTGCAGAGATCCATGGCCAGGCACCAAGCTGAGCTCCAGGAATCCAATCGGAGAGAGAGGAGGGATTCTGCAGGCAAGGGACACTGAGATCATGATGGGAAGATGTGCAGAGATGACCAGCCACACTAGTGGATACCCATGAACTGTAGACTAGTGGCTGGGGAGCCCTCATGGGACTGGACTAGGCCCTCTGGATACAGAAGATGGTTGTTTGGCTCGAACTGTTTGGGGGACACCCAGGCTGGGGCATCGGGACCCGTCCCTGGTGCATGGTCAGGCTTTTAGGAATCTGGTGTCTGTGGTGTGATGCTTTGTGCAGCCTTGGTGCAGTGGGAAGGGGCTTGAACCTGCCTAGGCTCAGTGTGTAGGACTCTGCTGACTCCCCATGGTAGGCCTTAATTTGGGAGATGTGGGGATGTGGGGTGGCTTAGGAGAGAGGGCTGGAGGTGGGAGGAGGAAAGAGGTGGGATCTATGGGTGGTATGTAGAGTGAATAGAAAATTTCTTAATAAAGAAAAATGAAAAAAAAATAGATGAGTGTCTCCTCTCCCAGGCTAAGAGTCCTATCTCTTGTACCTAGGCTCCTGGGGCACAACCCATGTTCCCCTACCCTCACTCATTGCTGCCCCAGGTGCACTCCAAACTCTTGTGGGTAGGCATCCCCATAAACACCCCTCAACGGACCCTGCAATCTATAAGACCCAATTCCTGCCCCAAACCCATCCATCCTCCTGAGACCTCAGGGGCTCCCTGAGACACAGTCTACCAACTCTAATTGGACCAAGAGGTGCTGGCCAGCAGGGAAGACTCCTGTGGGCAGGCATCCCCATCAACATCCCCCATTGGACAAGACCCACAATCTATAAGACCTACTTCCTGCCCCAAACCCACCAATCCTCCTGCAACCTCGGAGTGGCTTCATGAGAAATAGAATCCTTCAGCTCTAATTGGACCAAGAGCTCTGACTGGACCATGAGTGGATCCCTGAGACACAGAATCCACCAACTCTGATTGGACCAAGAATGCTAATTGGAACAAGAGTGATCCCCTGAGACACAGACACAGCCAGCACAGATTGGACCAAGAGCAACATCCTCAGACAAAGACCCCTTTTGCACCAACTGGAAGAAGAGATGGGGAGATGGCAGTACAAAAATACATACAACATAAAAAGCAATATGGCACCACCAGAACCTAATTGTTCTTCAACAGCAAGACCTGAACATCACAACATAGAAGCAGAAGAAAATGACCTTAAAAATAATGTTATGAAGATGATAGAGGCCATTAAAGAGGAAATGAAAAATTCCCTTAAACAAATTGGGAAAAAGACAAATAAAAAAATGGAAGAAATAAAAAAAATTCCTTAAAGAAAGCCAAGAAAAGCAATAAAAACCAATCAAATAGGTGAAGGAAACAGTTCAAGGCCTAAAAAATGAAACAGAAGCAATGAAGAAGACACAAAAGAGGGAATGCTGGAAATGGAAAATCTGAGTAAACAAACAGTAACTACAGATGCAAGGATAACCAACAGAATACAAGAGATGGAAGAGAGAATTTCTGGCATGAAAAATACAAACAAGGAAATAGATTCATCAATCAAAACACACCAAAGCTAAAAAAGCCATAAGACAAAGTATCCAGGAAATCTGGGACACCATGAAAAGGCCAAACCTAAGAATAATAGGAATAGAAGGAGAATAGTACCAACTCAAAGGTACAGAAAATATATTTAACAAAATCATAGAAGAAAACTTTCCCAACCTAAAGAAGGAAGTATCTATGAAGATACAAGGAGCTTATATAACACCAAATAGACTAGACCCCCCCCCCCCAAAAAAAGTCCTCATATCACATAATAATCAAACACTAAACATATAGAATAAAGAAAGAACATTAAGAGCAGCAAAGGAAAAGGGCAAAGTGACTTGTAAAGGCAGACTCATCAGAATAATGCCCAATTTCTCACTGGAGACTTTGAAAGCCAGAAAGTCCTGGACAGACATTAGGCAGACACTAAGAAACCATGGATGCCAGTCCAGACTACCATACCCAGCAAAACTTCAATCACTATAGATGGAATGCACAAAATATTCTAAAACAAAACCAGATTTAAACAATACCTATCCACAAATCCAGCCCCACAAAAAGCAATAGAAGGAAAATTCCAACCCAAGGAAGTTAGATGCACCCATGAAAATATAGACAATAGATAAACTTCCAGAAGCAAATCCCAAAGAAGGGAAATACACACTACCATCAAAAAACAAAACAAAACAGGAATTAACAGTCACTGGTCATTAATATCTCCCCATATCAATGGACTCAGTTCACCTATAAAAAGACACAGGCTAACAGAATGGATAAGAAAACATGACCCATCCTTCTGCTGCATAAAAGAAACACACCTCAACTCTGAAGACAGATACTACCTCAGAGTAAAAGGTGGGGGAAAGACTTTCCAGTAAAATGGACTTAAGAAACAAGCTGGTGTAGCTATCCTAATGTCTAACAAAATAGATTTCAAACTAAAATCAATCAAGAGATGGGGAAGGACATTACATAATCATGACAGGAAAATCCATCAAGATGAAGTGTCAGTTCTGAACATTTTTATGCACCAAATACAAGGGCACCCATATATGTAAAAGAAACTTTACTAAGCTTAAATTACACCTCAAACCCCACACACTAATAGTGGAAGACTTCAATACCCCACTCTCACCAATAGACACATCTGCCAGATAGAAATTTAACAGAGAAATATGGGATCTAACAGAACTTATGACTCAAATGGACTTAACAGATGTCTATGGAACATTCCACCCTAAAGCAAAAGAATATACCTTCTTAGTACCCCATAGAACCTTCTCTAACATTGACCACTTATAGGTCACAAAGCAAAATTCAACAGATCTAAAAAAAAAAAAAAAATTGAAATAACCTTCTGTATTTTATTGGACCACAATGGCTTAAAGTTATAATTCAACAACAATACTAATTTACAAAAAGCCTACTAACTCATGGAAACTGAATAATGCTCAGCTAAATCACTACTGGGCCAAGGAAGAAACAAAGAAAGAAATTAAATACTTTTTAGATTCAATGAAAATGAATATACAACATGTACAAACTTATGGGACACTATGAAAGCAATGCTAAGAGGAAAAGTCATAGCACTAAATGCCCATATAAAGAAGTTTGGGAAATCTCATACTAGTGACTTAACAGCACACCTGAAAGCTCTAGAAAAAGAGAAATAAACTCACCCAGGAGGAATAGATGCAGGAAATAATGAAATTGAGGGCTGAAATTAATAAAATAGAAAAAAAGAAAAAATACAAAGAATCAAGTAAACAAATAATTGGTTCTGTGAGAAAAATCAATAAGATAGATAAACCATTATCCAAACTAACCAAAAGGCAGAGAGAGAACATCTAAATTAACAAAATTAGAAATGAAAAAGGAGACATAACAACAGATAATGAGGAAATCCTGAGAACCATCAGGTTATACTTCAAAAAACTGTACTCCACAAAATTGGAAAATCTAAAAGAAATGGACACTTTTCTGGATAGGTACCACATACTAAAAATAAATAAAATAAATCAAGACAAGTTAAACAGTTTAAATAGACCTATCACCCCTAAGGAAATAAAAACAATCATTACAAGTCACCCCCCCAAAAACAACAACAAACCCACAGGACCAGATGGTTTCATCACAGAATTCTACCAGAATTTCAAAGAAGAGCTAATATTAATACTCTTCAAACTATTTGACACAATAGAGACAGAAGGAACCCTGCCAAACACTTTTTATGAGGCTACAGTTACCCTGATACCCAAACCACACAAAGAGCTTTGTTGTTAAAGAAAAAGCATTACAGACTAATCTCCCTCATGAACATTGATGCAAAAGTACTCAATAAAACACTGGCAAACCAAAACCAAGAACATATAAAAAAAATCATCCACCATGATCAAGTAGGCTTCATCCAAGAGATACATGAATGCCTCAACATATGAAAATCTGTCAATGTAATACACCATATAAATAAACTGAAAGAAAAAAAAACACATGATCATCTCATTAAATGATGAAAAAGCCTTTGACAAAATCCAACACCCCTTCATGATAAAGGTCTTGGAGAGATCAGGAATACAAGGCACATACCTAAATATAATAAAGGCAGTTTCCAGCAAGTTGACAGCCAACATCAAATAAAGTGGAAAGAAACTCAAAGTGATTCTACTAAAATAAGGAATAAGACAAGGCTGTCTATTCTCACCATATCAATAGAGTACTAGAAGTTCTGGCTAGAGGAATAAGACAACAAAAGGAGATCAAGGGGATACAAATTGGAAAGGAAGAAGTCAAACTTTCACTATTTACAGATGATATGATAGTACAAACAAGTGACCTCAAAAATTCTACCAGGAAACTCCTATAACTGATAAACTCCTTCAGTAAGGTGGCAGAATACAAGATTAACTCAAAAAAATCAGCTGCTCTCCTATATACAAATGATAAATAGGCCAAGAAAGAAATCAGAGAAACATCACCCTTCACAATAGCCACAAATAATATAAAATAAATTAATATAATTCTAATTAAGCAAGTGAAAGACCTGTATGAAAAGAACTTTAAGTCTCTGAAGACAGAAATTGAAGAAGATATCAGAAAATGGAAAGACCTCCCAAGCTCATGGATATGTAAATAAACAATGAAAATGGCAGTCTTACCAAAAGCAATCTACAGATGGAATGCAATCCCAATGAAAATCTCAACACAATTCTTTACTGACCTCAAAAAACAATGCTCAACTTCGTATGCAAAAACAAAAAACTCAGGATAGCTAAAAGAATCCTATACAATAAAGCAACCTCTGGAGGCTTCACCATCCCAGACCTCAAACTCTAATATAGAGATGTAGTAATAAAAACAGTTTAGTATTGGAATAAAACTGACATGTGAACCAATGAAATCAAATTGAAAAAGCTGACATTAATCCATATACCTATGAACATATGATTTTTGACAAAGAAGCCAAAACTGTACAATGGAAAAAGAACCATCTTCAACAAATGGTGCTGTCAAAACTGGATGTCAACATGTAGAAGACTGTAAATAGATCCATATCTATTGCCATGCACAAAACTCAAGTCCAAGTGGATCAAAGACCTCAACATAGATTCAGTTACACTGAACTTGATAGAAGAGAAAGTAGGAAGTAGCCTTGAACATACTGGCACAGGAACCCACTTCTTAAATATAACACCAGTGGCTTAGTCACTGAGATCAACAATTAATAAATGGGACCTCCTGAAACTGAGAGGCTTCTGTAAGGCAAAGGATGAGGTAAATAAGACAAAACAACAGCCTACAGAATGGGAAAATATCTTTAGCAAGCCCACATGTGACAGAGGACTGATCTCCAAAATATATGAAGAACTCAAGAAACTGGACAGCAAAATACCAAACAATCCAATTAAAAAAATGGACTACAGAGTTTAACAGAGAATTCTTATCAGAAGAATCTCAAATGGCTGAAAGACATTTAAGGCAAATCAAAACAAGTTTGTGATACCATCCTTTATTTCTCAGAATGGCTAAGATCAAGAACACTGATGAAAACTTAAGTTGGAGAAGATGTGGATCAGGGAAACACTCTTCCAATGCTGACGGGAGTACAAAATTGTACAGCCACTTTGGAAATCAGTATGGCAGTTTCTCAGAAAACTGGGATATAATCTACCTCAAGACTCAATGATACCACTCTTGGGTATATATATATATATATATACCCAAGGAATGCTTAATCATACCACAAGGATACTTGCTCAACTATGTTCATAGCAGCATTAGTCATAATAACCAGAACCTGGAAACAACCTAGATGCCCCTCTGTGGTGATATTGTGTTCCCCAATATATTGTGCACCCTAATAAACTTATCTGGGGTCAGAGAACAGAATAGCAGCCACTAGATATAGAGGCCAGAAAATGGTGGCACACACACTTTAATCCTAGCATTCCAAAAGCAGATATCTCTCTGGATCTGTGTGAGTTCAAAGCCACACTGGAAACAGCCAGGCATGGTGACAAATGCCTTTAATCCCAGGAAGTGGTGGCAGGAAGCAGAAAAATATAGGTATATAGTGTGTGAAAACCAAGAACTAGAGCCTGGCTAAGCTTTAAGGTTTCAGCAGCAGTTCAGCTGAGATTCATTCCGGATGATGACTCAGAGGATTCCAGTCTGAGGAAACAGGATCAGCTGAGGAACTGGCAAGGTGAGGTGGCTGCGGCTTGTTCTGCTTCTCTGATCTTCCAGCATTCACCCCAATATCTGTCTCCAGGTTTGTTTTTATTCATACTAGATGTAATGCAAAGGATAACCAGTCTACAACCCACAGCTGCAAGGAAGCTAGGTGTCATGGAGAACACTAAGAGGGATGAATGGAATGCTGTGGGAAGGGGAAATAGATGAGATCTCCTGAGTAAACCGGAGGTGAGGGCAACAATAGAGTACTGGATTGGCTGGTCAAGCTGGAACAGGTATTGAGTGAGAGAGCAATAAAAGAGATATCTTGATAGAGGGAGACATCATGAGGATAGGGAGAAACCTGGTGCTAGGGAATTTCCCAGGAATCTACAAGGATGACCCCAGCTTAGACTACTAGCAATAGTGGAGAGGGTTCCTGAGCTGGCCTACCCTGATAATCAGATTGGTGAATACCCTAACTGTCATCATAGAGCCTTCATCCAGTAACTGTTGGAAACAGATGCAGAGATCCACAGCCAATCACCAGGCCAGGCTCCATAAATTCAGTCAAAGCAAGAGAAGAGGGATTCTATGAGCAAGGGGCATCAAGATCATGATGGGAAACTTACAGATACAACCAAACCAAGTTAGTGAGAACTCATGAAATTTAGACCAACAGCTGTGGAGCCTGCATGGGACTAGACTAAGCCCTCTGCTTAAGCACGACTGTTTTGTAGTTTAAAGGGCCCTGGACAGTGGGATTAGGATCTATCCCTGGTTCATGTCTTGTTTTTTGGACCCTATTACCTATGGTGAGACACCTTGCACAGCCTTGCTGAAGGGGTAGGGCCTTGGACTTGCCTCAGTTGAATGCTGACTCCCCATGGGAGGCCTTACTTACTGTAGGGCCCTGGAACTCCCAAGTTGGGTAACTGCAGCCCTGCTTGCTGACCTTGACCTTGATGCTTGATGCTTCTCTATGCTGATTCCCTGCCAATCTCCACCCTCCTGAAAGCTTAAGGGAAGTTTCTTGTCTGTGTATCCTGCATTTGGGCGTTAACAGCTTAGATGTAAGATAGTAAACATCAATAGCAAACTTCTGCTCTCCAGGGGTTCTTCCATTGTGCTGTAAGCCTGTATTTAAGGCTTCCTCCCTACTTCGATAAACAGCATTGGGCATTCTGCTGAGACAAATGACCCACTGTCTTTGTCTCTGTTTTTTAATCCACAGCCCCTCACTTGGACATGGTGAATGCGTGGTGGTAGCACGGGCGCTAACTCAACAACTTACCTTTTCAGAGAAGGATATGTGATATGTGGAGTGGGATTGGGGGGATGGATTGGAGGTGGTATCAGGAGGAGGGAAGGATGAGAGGCAGAACTGTGGTGGGTATGTAAAATGAATAAAAATTCTTAATAAATAAAAACAAAAAATAAAGATACATTCAACTTTGTGTAAAAAAAGAACAATTATGGTGAAAAAGTGGTCTCTGTGTATGAAATGACTTTGCTTATTGAGAAAGGCATTAAGATTTGAAAGGTTAAGCTAATAATATTTTAATAGATTTTATTTTTTTTACATAATCTTTTTTACTTATATTCATTATTTAATGAATTGTCATTCCATGGCACAACTGAAAGAAACCTCTCCCAGATTTAGTAAACAGCTAGTAGTAAACCTTATTTTCTCCTGTACATTTTGAGAAAAATAAAAATGGGCAGATAGGATTACCATGATGACTAACAAATAGTATACACAATGGAGGCAAATACCAGCATCATGTAGGAGGCATGCCCTTTGTAATGCTCTCTCACCAATACATTAGTAATTATTTGTTTCCTGCTCATGCAATGTACTATTTGCCACTGTTATCCATGTTCTTTTGTTATTGAGCTATAGAACAGTTGCTTTCTGTGACATACCATTCTTAGGAAGAGGTAGAGACAAAGAAGGTTGGGAAACACGGAAGGGCTCCTACATTACTATTTCCTCTACATTATTTTTAGGTTTATCTATTACATTTAGCTATGTATACTGAGTACAAGAGGACCACATTTTCGTCAAACATTTGTTCCTTGTCTCAGCATCATTTGTTGAAGGTTTCCTCTTCTGTTGGTGTGCCCTGGGACCAACAGCAGCTGCTGAGACTCTCTTCACTTTGCTGCATATTTGGTGCAAACATCTTTCTATATTTCTATATAAAAACAAAGCATAGGTTTTACAATACACAAAAAATTATTCATTGACATTGAAATAACTCTTGTGAAGTTTTAAAAATTGGAGTTTTAGTTAAAAAATAATATGATCTCACATCCTGTAATGTTACTTTAACATCTTTTAGGATGTTTAAGATATTTTGCCAGGATTTATGTTAGTATGTGTAGCACAGAAATTATTTGTACTATTCTTCTACAGAATCTTTGTGGAATCTGAGTATATGACTACTACTAGCTAATTAAGTTCTTCCATATTTAAAAGAACTATTACATATGTTCAATATCTACATGTTATTTTTGCATTATAGCAAAATATGGGAACTGGAAATCATACTTTCTTTTCAATGTATATGACATAATTAAAATGAAATAAAATAACCTGGCTCTATAATGTAAATTAGCTTTTGGTGATAATTATAGTAAAGGATTTCTGTTATTACTTATCAATTATAAAATAATATTTTTAACTTTTTGCTGTCAAATATTTTATTTCAGGTGTGTGGTGGGGACAGATGTTCTAGGGACATTTAACCTTAGGAAAACCTGAATTGGACATAGCTAAAGAGTTTCCTCAGTATGTTATACATCAAAGTCATCAGATAATGGAAATGCATATTTTAAGCAAATAATGACCAAACATGAATTCTTTGGAAATTTAGAGCAACTGTAGAAGTGGCAACTTGACAAGTATAGTTTGAGAAAACATATAACACAGGAACACTATAAAAACACTATCTTAGTGATTGTAGAAGAGGACATAATACCACCACAACCAACTTTATTTCATGTTAAGAAAACATTTCAGAACTTGTGAACATTAAGTTGTATCACTTATGTATCTGTTACAATTTCAAATTTCCTATAAAATTTATCACTTATTTAATACTAATCAGTAATTTGACTTTGTCAGCCTTAAATAACCCATTTTCATAATGATCAATAAATGTGTATGTCTCCCATAGAATGGTGTAAACAGCCAGCATGTGAATACAGTGGTTAGTGACAAAAAGATTGTACCATGAGAGAAAAATCATTTTAAGAAATGCTAATGTATCTCAGAATATCTTTTGGAATTTATCATCACTATTTCCTTGTGAGGTTTTACAATGACTCTTTCTAAAACTCTTTTGTGGCACACTGCATTAAAGCAACAACATTACATTCCTCACCATGCTAAAGGTAGTCTCAACCTGTAGTTGTGACTGTCCATGTACCTTCCCAGGAAATCTCTATCATTCTCATATGTTGGCAAACCTTAGAATGCAGATTCTGTAAGTCTAGGATTGGGTGTAAAAAGATCTGCATTTTTATGTAGCATTATCCCAAGGACCACAAGTCAAACAGCACAGAGAGAGTGATGAATAGGACTAGTACTGAAGTCTCACATGACTGGGTCAAAGCCCCCTGTTTATTAACTATGCAATCTTGCACTCTCCTGACTTCTAATTTCTTCTTGAGTAAAAGGAGATTACTTGGATTCAGGGAGCTATGCAGAAGAAAAGGCAGAATGATTGTAAGAGCCAGAGTAGTGGACATCAAAGGAAATAATGTCTTCTAGACTCAGCAGGACTAATAGGCATACAAACTCACAGAGACTGTAACACATGCAGAATATCTGTACAGGTTTAAGTCACATGGGTTCCAGCATTGAGAAGAGGTGTGTATACAGGCTCCTACCTATAGCCAAGAAGCAATTGATATCCACTTGCAAAAGGAAAATCAGTTTTCTCTAATGGAGTCTCACTGGGTACATTAACCACACTTCAGGGCAATCCTCATGCCCAGGAGTGGTTGTTCAACAAACAAACAAAACCCATATTTCATTGGGAGGTCAGGGAACATAACATTTTGTTTTATCATGTTTTGTCTAATTGGTTTTTTTCTTTGCTTTTTTTTAAAGAGGGGGCATAAAGTTGGGTGGGAAGGGAAGTGAGAAGTATCTGGAAGGAGTTAGGAGGATCATGATCAAAATAACATGAAAAAATTAAATAAAAAAAGATGATAGTACTGGCCACACATATTTTTTTTAACATTTTGGGATTGTTGCAAACTTTATGTGAAGTCTTTAAAACTTTGTGTTAGTGTCTAACACACTGTAAATGCCCAGCACAGCTTAGCTCTTCCTTTACTGTGTACAAATAGAGTTTGGGTCAGATGAGCTTCCATAGTACAGTATAGTTTTATAACTACCCATGCTCAGATAACTCTTTTCCACGGGAAGTAATGTCATACTCTGATATCAAACCTATCTTCTAATTTGGCACTGGCTAGCTGATGTTTCACTGAGGATGCAAAACTGTATTAAGTTCATTGGAAGAATAACTAACTTAGAAGTTGAAGCCCATAATCATACTTTATAATTAAGCAGTTCTTTGATGGTTAAAATCTCAGTCAACAGTATCTTACTAAGTTAGTTTTATACACAGCATGGCCATCATCACTGGGTTGTTTCTGTCACTTTGTGTTACTAGTCCTCTGTGCTTGATATACTGTACACACCAATAAATTCATCTGGGGGTCAGAGAACAGAACAGCCACTATATTAAACATAGAGTTAAGGCAGTGGTTGCACACACCTTTAATCCTAGCATTCTGGAGGCAGATATCCATCTGGATCTCTGTGAGTTCAAGGCTACACTGCAAACAGTCAGACATGATGGCATATACCTTTAATTCCAACACTTGAGATCTCATGTCTAGCTTGAGAAAGTCACATGCCTTTAATCCCAGGAAGTGATGGCAGGAAGCAGAAAGGTATATACGGCACGAGGATCAGAAACTAGAAGCTCTTTTAAGATTTTAGGCTTTTAGCAGCAGTTCAGCTGAGATGCATTCAGATGAGGACTCAGAGGCTTCCAATTTGAGGAAACAGGATCAGCTGAGATGTTGGCGAGATGAGGTTAGCTGTGGCTTGTTCTGCCTCTGATTTTTCAGAGTTTACCCAGATACCTGGCTCCTGAGTTTTTTATTAATAAGACCATTTGAAATCCACATTACAGTCCTCTATCAAATACGATGATCAAATCTACAAACTTTTCTTTGGTAAACAGGAAAAGTCACCACCAGGCTATGATGGCATCACCAGAAGAGGTTTCTTACTTTAAAAACAAATATGCTGCTTTTCCCTTTGGGTTTATCTCCTAGCAGGGATCCATTAGGCATTGACAATATTCTGTTTCAGAAGCATCATCTTTGAATAATCAGTTACTTCTTATCTCCTTGGGATACTATGCATGCAGAATTTTCATTAGCAAGGTATATATGGTTAACATATGCACATTATTAAAGTAAAAATACCTTTATCCACATGCAAAAATGCAGATTTAACAGCCTTATCCTGATCTAAGCTCACAATTCAGTTCACATGAAGCCTTCTGATAAGGAGGCTTTCTTCCCTACTAAACACATATTCTCAAAGGGAATCTGTGGGTGACCACAGCTGACTTTGGAGACCAAAACTGGTAATTGAAAAAAGGCTCTAATACTAGGCTCTCCTAATTAACTGAGTAAAAACACTGATTCCACAGAAGTGAAATACATGGGGAGCATGAGTGGTGAATGGCGATTGGGCTAGGGAAAAGCACAGATGTGCACTGACTCCCTCTTACACTCAGCTAATTTACACTCAACCAAAGATCACCAGGTAAATCTGCAAACAAGCTCCCTTCATCCCTTTCTTTAGATGATCATTTCACTTCATTTAGAGTTATGGACTTTTAAAATGCTTTCAGGTGAACATTTTAAGGCTCAGAGCTGGGGAAACAAATAGAACTGTAGTTACTGGAGCATAGAATATAAATGTTCATCTAGGGAGGAGTTGTTAGCCAGAGGATGTGATCCAGGAAGTAAGGTGTCTGCCTTTACCAAGGGAAGTTGATACAGCTGGATAATTAGGAAAAATAACTAAATCTCTTATTTAAAAATGAAATTATTCATAGATTCTTTCTAGTTAAAACATAGCTAAGTGAAATCTGCCTGTAGGAAGCAGAGACCTAGGCAGATGGGTTTTAACAAGGCTATTTTGTTGTCACTCTGCAAAACCACTTCTAAGATGCCTTCAAGGCTGAAATACCCTGTAAAGTCATTACCATGAACAGATGTATAGTGGACTGTCTATTTTGTTATTATAAATAGATGTGGGAATTTTTTTTGCTTAAAAATAAGATTGAAATAGATAAGGAAAACAGGTATATCTTCCAACTAATATTTAATTCATTCAAAATATTTATAATCAGCATTTTCACTGCAGTGCTAGGATAACAAAATGAAAGAAAGTTTGTATGTTAGTTATTCACATACAAACCACACATTATCCATTCAGTCCTTATGTGTGGATATCAGGTTAATCTGTAAGTGATATCTTTTGGTGACCTTATTACCCCTCCACAGATGATAGTCAACAACACAATGACATTTATAATTTTACAGAATTACCCTGTATCTATATGTGAGCCATCACAAAAGTATAGCTTCATTTACCTGCCTTTCTTAAAATAACCACAAAATATATTGCTATAAGTGGAGAGAAAAGAAAGGTAACTGAATACTATGTATATTAGCAGGAACAGAAAGTGATTTGAACATAAGAAAATACAAGGTGTGTGTGGTAGTATGATTATAATCTTAATTCTTGGATGGGAGAGGCATGGGAGTACAGAGTTCAAGGCCAGCCCCAAAATAATAAGGTTTAAGCTAGCCTAGGCTATAAACCATGTCTCCAAAATTATATAATAAATAAATAAATAAATAAATAAATAAATAAATACATCAGAGACTCTAAAATGTAAGGTATTAGTCTAGAAAAATGTAGGAAGTAACATTCCATATATTCTCATTAGTTATTGATTGTATACTCAGTGTTGCCTTGTTTTGTCATAGGATCAAGTAGAAATAATTAACAATAGATTGCATTACAGTCTTCATTTTTTATTTCTTTTCTGAATTTGTGGTGAATTATATTGGAGAAAAAATTAAACTCAATTTCAATGGAGAATAATATCCACTTTAATGATAGTAACAACCATTGGTGATTAACAAAATTATATATTACTAATAAATGAAAGCTTTGTCTGAAAAATGTGAGTATAATATATTGTCAATTATAGGAAAATAGTATAAGTAATAAAAATGACCATATTATCTGTAGTTACTTTTGGCATTAGGCCACAAATTCAGAGAACACACACACCTCAATCTCATTTTAGATTCAATTTCCTTTTTACATTACAGATTCCTGCAACAGAACCTAGAATTTAACTCATGGGATGACTCCCAAGAGTGAATGAAAAAATATTTTCCACTCAAAGATCTGGAACCAGCTAAGAATCCATGCTATAAACCAGGTCTTGGATTCCAGGCATGTGATCTTTAGTTAAAAGCAACTGGTCTTCCATCTAGACCAGAGGTGAGTGCCTGGGGTTATAGTCAGAGAGGCCACTGCATCTAGGTCCCATCCCTGGCCACCAGCCATCCCAGGAAGACCTACCCAAATTGGCCCCAGTTTCTGGCCATTCAGCAGGCCCTGCCGGAAGGAACCCCTTTTCTAAGACTGCAGGCAGACCCTGCAATCTTCAAACCCTGCCCCCACACCCATCTGCCTAAGACACCAGCCACTTCCTGAGACTCAGAGACCAGCCCTCAGCTCCCACCCTGCCTGAGAGCTCCCATCTAGACAAGATATGGAGATCCCAGTCACTTCCTGAGATCGAGAAACCAGCCCCCAGCTTCCATCCTGCTCCAGACCTCTCATCTGGACCAGAGCTCCCATCTGGCCCAGAGCTTCCATCTGGACCAGAGAGAGGCTCCCTAAATCTGTCAGCTCTGTCTGGACCAAGTGTACTGATAAGACCAAGAATGAATCCATGAGGAGATAGGCAGACATCAAGGCAGAAGTACATACAACAAAATAAAGAGCAATACAGCATCACCAGAACCTAGACCTCTTCCAACAGCTAGACCTGAACATCACAGAATGGAAGAAGCAGAAGAAAGCAACCTAATAAATAACATCATGAAGAGGTTAGAGCCTTATATAGAAGAAATCAAAAATGAAGCAGAGGAACAGACAAACAAAAAAAAAAATGGGAAGAACGCTATAAAAAACTAGAGTAAAGGACAAATAAAGCAAAAGAAAACAGTAAGTCCCTAAAAGAAAATCATGAAAAAGCAATGAAACAGATTAGGGAAAAAGTCCAAGACATGAAAAGAGAAATAGAAAAAAATGAAGAAGGCACAAGCAGAGGGAATGCTGGAAATAGAAAATCTAAGTAAACGAACAGGAACTTCAGATGCAAGTATAACCAACAGAATGCAAGAGATGAAAGACAGGATCTCTGGTGTTGAAGAAATAGATTCATCAGTCAAAGAAAACACTAAAGCCAACAAAATCATGACTCAAAATATCCAAGAAATTTGAGACACCATGAAAAGACTAAACCTACAAATAATAGGGATAGAGGAAGGAGAAGAATACCAACTCAAAGGCACAGAAAATATATTTCACAAGATCATAGAAGAAAACTTTCCCAACTTAAAGAAGGAAATGTCTATGAAGATACAAGAACCCAATAGAAGACCAGACTAGACCCCCCCCAAAAAAGTCCCCTCACAACATAATAAACAACTAAATGTACAGAATAAAGACAGAACATTAAGAGCAGCAAAGGAAAAAGGCCAAATGACTTATAAAGGCAAACCCATCAGAATAACACCTGATTTCTCGATGGAGACTTTGAAAGCCAGAAGGACCTGGACAGATATAATGCAGACACTAAGAGACCATGGATGACAGCCTAGACTAATATACCCAGCAAAACTTTCATTCATCATAGATGGAGTGAACAAGACATTCCAAGACAAAGCCAGATTGAAACAATACTTATCCACAAACCCAGCCCTACAGAAAGCACTAGAAGGAAAAGTCCAACCTAAGGAAGTCAGATACACCCTCAAAAACACAGGCAATAGATAACACCACAGCAGTAAACCCCAAAGAAGAGAAGTACAAACACTACCACCAAAAAATAAAACTAACAACAGGAATGAACAATCACTGGTCATTAATATCCCTTAATATCAATGGACTTAATTCACCTATAAAAAGACACAGACTAACAGAATGGATATGAAAACAGGACCCATCTTTCTGCTACATACAAGAAACAAACCTCAAATTCAAAGATAGACACTACCTCAGAATAAAAGGTATTGGTGAAATTATTAAGGCCACTCCACGTAGTTAAAAGGGAGGTTTATTTTGTGGGGTAACTTACAAATGAAGGGATAGGTTGCAGGGTCTGGCAAAGGTATGGCGCAGTCTGGCGGTGTTCTCTGGAGCATCCCGGAACCAAGAGAAAGACCTCCTCTTGGTCCTCGGTCTTCAGCTCCCTCCTCTGCCCTGCCTTGTGGGCGTGATCATTACCGAGGCATCAATGGGGGTTGGAACTTCCAGGCCAATGCTGGGATGGCTATCCACTACAAAAAGACTAGGAAAAGACTTTCCAGTCAAATGGTCTTAAGAAGCAAGCTGGTGTAGCCATCCTAATATCCAGCAAAATAGACTTCAAACTAAAATCAATCAAAAGAGATGATGAAGGACATTACATACTCATTGCAGGAATGATCCACCAAGATGAAGACTCAATTCTGAACATTTATGCCCCAAACACAAGGGCACCCACATATATAAAAGAAACACTACTAAAGCTTAAATCACATATCAAACCCCACACAGTCATAGTGGGAGACTTCAACACCCCACTTTCACTTCTGGACAGGTCTGCCAAATTGAAACTTAACAGAGAAAAAAAGGACATAACTGATGTTATGACTCAAATGAACTTAATCAACATCTACAGAACATTCCACTCGAACAAAAAAGAATATACCTTCTTCTCAGCACCCCATGGAACCTTCTCTAAAATCGACCACATACTTAGCCACAAAGCAAATCTCAACAGATACAAAACAATTGGAATAACCTACTGCTTTCTATCAAACCACCCTGGTTTAAAGATAGATTTCAACAACAACAAAAACTACAGAAAACAAAATCTCATAGAAACTGAATAAAGCTCAACTAAATCACCAATGGGTTAAGGAAGAAATAAAGAAAGAAATTAAAGACTTCCTGCAGTGAAAATCAATATACCACATACCCAAACTTATGGGACACTATGAAAGCAGTGCTAAGAGGGAAAATCATAGGACTAAATGCCCACATAAGTAAGTTGGAGAAATCTTACACTACTGACTTAACAGCACATCTCAAGGCTCTAGAACAAGAAGAAGGAAAGTATCTCAGGATGAACAGATGCCAGGAAATTATCAAATTGAGAGCTGAAATCAATAAAATAGAAATAAAGAGAACAATACAAAAAATTAATGAAACACAGAGTTGGTTCTTTGAGAAAATCAACAAGATAGACAAGCCCTTATCTAAACTAACCAAAAGACAAAGAGAGAGAGAGAGAGAGAGAGAGAGAAAGAGAGAGAGAGAGAGAGAGAGAGAGAGAGAGAGAGAATCCAAATTAACAAAATCAGAAATGAAAAGGGGGACATAACAACAGACAAAGTAGAAATCCAGAGAATCATCAGATCATACTTCAAAAACCTCTACTTAACAAAACTGGAAAATCTAAAACAAACGGATAATTTTCTGGATAGGTACCACATACCTAAGTTAAATCAAGACCAGATAAACAATTTAAATAGTCCAATAACCCCTAAGGAAATAGAATCAGTCATTAAAAGTCTCCCAACCAAAAGAAGCCCAGGAACAGATGGTTTCAGTGCAGAATTCTACCAGATCTTCAAAGAAGACTTAATACCAATACTCTTTATATTATTCCACACAATAGAAGCAAAAGGAATTTACCAAACTCCTTCTATGAGGCTACAATTACCCTGACTCCTAAACCAAAGATGCAATGAAGAAAGAGAACTACAGACCAATCTGCCTCAAGAACATTGATGCAAAAATACTCAATAAAATGCTGGCAAACAGACTCCAAGAACACATCAAAACAATTATCCACCATGATCAAGTAGGCTTCCTCCCAGGGATGCAAGGGTGGTTCAATATACGAAAGTCCGTCAATGTAATACACCATATAAACAAACTCAAAGAAAAAAAAAAAAAAAACCACATGATCATCTCACTAGATGCAGAAAAGGCATTTGATAAAATCCAACACCCCTTCATGATAAAGGTCTTAGAGCAATCAGAAATACAGGGAACATACCTAAACATAATAAAGGCAATCTACAGCAAGCCAACAGCCAACATCAAATTAAATGGAGAGAAACTCAAAGCAATACCACTAAAACCAGGAACAAGGCAAGGCTGTCTCCTCTCCCCATACTTATTTAATATAGTACTTGAAGTTCTAGCCAGAGCAATCAGACAACATAAGGAGATTAAGGGGATACAAATTGGAAAGGAAGAAGTCAAGCTTTCCATATTTGCAGATGACATGATAGTATATATGAGTGACCCCAAAAATTCAACCACGGAACTGATACAGCTTATAAACACCTTCAGCAACATAGCAGGATACAAGATAAACTAAAAAAAATCAGTAGCCCTCCTATATAAAATAGACAAAGAGGCTGAGAAGGAAATCAGGGACACATCACACTTTACAATAATGACAAATGATATAAAATACCTTGGGGTTACTCTAAGCATGTGAAGGACCTATATGACAAAAACTTTAAGTCCCTGAAAAAAGAAATTGAAGAAGATGTCAGAAAATGGAAAGATCGCCCATGCTCATGGATAGGCAGGATTAACATAGTAAAAACGGCGATCTTACCAAAAGCAATGTACAGATTCAATGCAATCCCCATCAAAATACCAACACAATTATTCACAGACCTGGAAAGAATAATACTCAAATTCATATGGAAAAACAAAAAACCCAGGATAGCCAAAAGAATACTGTACAATAAAACAACCTCTGGAGGCATCACAATCCCTGACCTCAAGCTCTACTATAGAGCTACTGTAATAAAAAATAGTTTGGTCCTGGCATAAAAACCGACATGTGGACCAATGGAATCAAATTGAAGACCCTGACATTAACCCGCACACCTATGAACATATACTTTTTGACAAAGAAGCCAAAAATGTACAATGGAAAAAAGAAAGCATCTTCAACAAATGGTGCTAGCATAACTGGTTGTCAACGTGTAGAAGGCTGCAAATAGATCCATATCTGTCATGGTGCACAAAACTTAAGTCCAAATGGATCAAAGACCTCAACATAAATCCAGTTACTATGAACCTGATAGAAGAGGAAGTAGGAAGTAGTCTTGCATGCATTGGCACCTGAGAACACTTTCTAAATATAACACCAGTAGCACAGACACTGAGAGAAACAATCAATCAATGGGACCTGTTGAAACTGAGAAGCTTTTGTAGAGCAAAGGACATGGTCCACAAGACAAAGCAACAGCCTACAGAATGGGAAAAGGTCTTCACCAACCCCACATCTGACAGAAGGCTGATATCCAGAATATATAAAGAACTCCAGAAACTAGACATCAAAATGCTCAACAGTCCAATTAAGAAATGGGTTATTCTCTAAACAGAGAATTCTCCACAGAGAAAGCTCAAATGGCTGAAAGACATTTAAGGAATTGCTCAACATCTCTAATTATCCAGGAACTGCAAATCAAAATGACTCTGAGATACCACCTTACACCTGTCAGAAAGACTAAGATCAAAAACACAGAAGACAGCTTATGCTGGAGAGGATGTGGAGCAAGGGTAACTCTCCTCCACTGCTGGTGGGAATGCAGGCTTGTACAGCCACTTTGGAAATGAATATGGCGCTTCCTTAGAAAACTGGGAATCCATCTCTCCCAAGACCCTGCTGTACCTCTGTTACACATATACCCAAGGAATGATCACTCATCCCACAAGGGCATTTGCTCAGCTATGTTCATATCAGCATTTTTTGTAATAGCCAGAACCTGGAAACAACCTAGATGCCCTTCAACTGAAGAATGGATAAAGAAAATATGGTACATATACACAATGGATTACTACTCAGCAGAGAAAAACAATGACATCATGAGGTTTGCAGGCAAATGGATGGATCTAGAAAAAAATCATTCTGAGTGAGGTAACTCAGACTCAGAAATACAAACATGGTATGTACTCACTCATAGGAGGCTACTAGATGTAAAACAAACATGACTAGCCTGCTACTCACAACTCCAAGGAAGCTACATAGAAAACGGGACCCTAGGAAAGACACAGGGATTGCCCAATGACAGAGAAATGGATGAGATCTACATGAACAATCTGGAAGAGAGTGGGAGTAATGAAGGGCAAGGTTTGAGGGAAAGAAAGCTTAGGGAAGCAGGAGATCCCAGCTGGATCAAGAACAGAAAGGGAGAACAAGGAATAACAGATCATGATAATTGAAGACCACAGGAGAACAGGAAGAAGCAAAGTGCTAGAGAGGTCCCCAGAAATCCACAATGACACATCCACTGTAGATTACTGGTAATGGTTGAGAGAAAGCCCCAACTGACCTAGGCTGTTGATCAGATGGCCATACACCCTAACTGTCGTGCTGGAACTCTCATCCAAAAACTGAGGGAAGTGGATGCAGAGATCCTTAGCCCCAGGTGGAGCTCCAGGAGTCCAATTGTCGAGAAAGAGAAGGGACTGTAAGAGTGTGAATTGTTGAGACCAAGATTGGAAAAAACACAGGGACAAATAGCCAAACTAATGGAAACACGTGAATTATGAACCAAAAGTTGTGGAGCCCCCAATGGATCAGGCCCTCTGGATAAGTGAGACAATTGAATAGCTTGAACTGTTTGGGAGGCACCCAGGCAGTGGGACCCAGACTTGTACTTAGTGCATGAGCTGGCTGTTTGGAACCTTGGGTTTATGCTTTGCTCAGCCTGGAAGTTGGGGACTGGAACTGCCTGTACTGAATCTACCAGGTTGAGCTGAATCCCCAGGGGAGTCTTGGCCCTGGAGGAGATGGGAATTGAGGGGAGGGGCTGGGTGGAAGGCAGGGGCAGGGATGGTAGAGGGGAGGACAGGGGAACCCATGGCTGATTTGTAAAATTAAAACACAAATATAATTAAAAAAAGAAAATGCACATTTTTTATCTTCACTCTAATGAGCTTATTTCAAAAGGTAGATTCATGAGTCATTTTATTTTCTTCATGCTTATATAAATTTTTAATTTTCTCCTGAGTACTTTGCTACTATGCTATAAAACGATAAATTACATATTATTTAAGAAAAAAAGTGACTGTTCTTGCATGGAATTTTCTAATACCATGATAGCTATGCCTTCTCCAACAAAGAACACCCCATTTTTTTGTTCAATGCCGAACAGCCTTTAAAATATACATATAGGTAGCAGTGTACATTCTGAACAGGTTGTATATGTACACATATATAAATATATGTTATGTATTGGTTATTTATATATATCTATACATGGATTACAGATATGGGTCATTGCACCCCAATATACATACACATATGTTTGTATATGTGTGTGTGTTTGTGTGTAATAACAGTGAAGAAAAAGAGGCCATCCATGAATTTGTAGGAGAGCCAGCAAGGATATATGGGACAGTTTGGAGGAACAAAAAGGAAGGGAGAAATGTTTTAATCAAATTATAATTTCAATAATAATAAAAAAGGAAGAAAGAAAGAATTTACCTGCACATGCTTGTGATCACTTGCTGAAGAGTTAAAACTCTTGACTCTGAGAGTAATGTTTTCTAGGTTCTTAATTCTAGAATTACAAACAGTAGCATCACTACTAATGGGATGAACCCCAAAAGGAACAAATATAAGTAATGGTGGTAAAGTAGTGTGTGTATGCAAAAATTAAGTGTTCATAGGTTTGGTGGCATAATGAATTTTTGTCCTAATGTCAAAAGCAATTACAATGATTCATCATTGTAAATGTGATTATACATTCATGTGAAGTTACTTATTTGTATGTATGTGTACATATTCACGTGTATACATCTCAATACCTCTCTGTTTTTTGAGACAGAGTCTTAAACTGAACTTGGAGATTATTGATTGGCTTGATAGTCTGGCTAGCCAACCCTAGCAGTCCTCTTCTCTCTACCTCGTTAGCACTGGGATTACAGACCCACTCCACCATTCCAGCCTATTAGATAATAGATCTGACTGAGTTCTTCATACTTGCTTAGCAAGTACTTTACAGATTGAACCAGGTCATTATCTTTGTGAAATTTAACATCCATGAATACTGATAAGATTGCAGGGAATGTTCTATGTAGAAAGAAGTGTAGACTAATGAACTCAGTGTTGATGAAAATAGAAATAAATGGTTGGATTTAGATAGAAAGATAGATAATTGTTATGATTAGCTGTTGAGGGATGTTCATGATACCACTATCATGAAATTGGTAACTATTAAATGAGGCTTTAGCACAGTGACTAGCGCCAAATAAGCACTCATTAAATATTAAGTATGATTACTTATGAGATCTTCAATCTAATAAAAAAAGCATTATGCAAGAAAGATTTAAGCATATAACTTCTTATAATGTATATGAGGAAAGACTAACCCAATCAACAATAAGCATCTAATCAATACCTAGTAATTGTACAAGCAAAGTGAATACAAGAAGCAGAAAATACAAGCTCTGTCTGTTTGTTTGTATGCCACAGTTACCAACAAATGAAAACATCCCCTCCCATTTCTTTGTTCTATCTCTTTGCTTGCATCTAGTCTCAGCCTTTGACCTGAGAGCACAAATCTACACTTATGCCTATGCTGCCTCTGTCTTATTTTTGTCTGATCCAGGATTTGGGGATAAGCTACCTAACTTTCCTACTTCCTTATTTCAATTATCCCCTTCAAACCTTAATTTGTCATTGCTGACACACTCATTCCCTTTGGCTAAGATAAAGATCCACCTTCCCCCAAGAGAAGTACAGAGAGTTTTAAAGAATTGAAGCAGCTTTCTTTTTTGAATTATCTTTATTTCAGAGCACGAAGTCTAGAAGCCTCTTGTCGCCAAGGTCTATGAAGAGATGGACAAGAGCATTTTAAAAGTTGGAAGGAAGATGTTCAAATGTGGAAACTCATTTCAATGAGTATACAAGGCTCGCTTCAGGCTTACTAAAGATCCTGGCTAGATCAGCTTCCTTATCCTTTTTTAAGTGAGAAAAAATATCTTTGGACGTTCCTACCACTGTATTTTTAAACTAAATGTTTAGCTTTTGTAGATTGTGAATCTAAGACTCAAATTTATGGCCTCATCTTGGTGGGATATCTGCAAGGGATTCAGCTAAGAAGAAACATTCTGTATAACCAACAAAACAGACATGCTGAAGCTCAAGGTTAAATACTTCTGGGCTTTAAAACATGTTTTTGGAAGCTGATAATGTGACAAATATCTCCACTCCTACACATGTTCATGGTGTGGAAAGATATCTGGGCTGTAGACATTCACCTGGACAGAGATATCAGACATAATTTGCTATCAAAAGCTCAGCCTTGTGCCTGATAATGACATCACCATTATGTAAGGTGTTCATAGGTACAGATGTATCTCACCTGGAACAGAGACAAAGAAAGTTTGATGCACATCACCTGTCCCACCCTGACAGATGTTTGTCTCACTGTTCTGTTGGGAGATCAGTGATGGTCAAGATAGAGAAAGTCACTGTTCTATACTTTGGGTACAGCCCCAGGAATAGTTCATCATTTAAAAAGACAAAGTCACTTTTGCCATGGTGCTGATAACAATAAATCTATATTTCGTCAGTGATGGAGGTCACTCCCATGGTACTGGAGAACCCTGACAAGTCAAAAAATATTTTCAAACCCAGGAATATTTTACTAAGCTGATTATGACCATTGTCTCTTTCCACTACACTATTTCAACTTCCACTTTACTGTATTTCTCTTCAAACTGGGTAGTTTGGGATCAAAAGAACATGAATCAAGGGCATATTTCTAAGATTACTAAGTTTGACTAATTTCCTTTGCTTTTTAGGACATGGGGATGATTTTGGGAATATTTGCATAGCCTTTTTAAGTTGTGAGGAAGTTAGACTACATTATCAAATCAAATATCATTTATACTGTACAATGTCTAGCACATATTTTGAGAGTTGACAAGAAGCAAATTTTGGAGGTATATAGAGCCATTGACAACAAATGCATAAAACCAAAGTTATTCTATATTATGGTTCCTGTGACCTCTCTGGTAGTGTGTGCTTAATAAACTGTAAAGACTATTGATTGCCTTCTTGTTGGTATTTACCTTAACTTTGCATGTGATTTTGAATGTACTTTATTTAAAGATTCCTGAATTGTAGGGCCAAAAAATATGAACCTACTTGTCTTGCCTGTGAAGTAGGCTTCTCACCATTGTAACCAAATACCCAACAGCAGAAAATTTTAGGAGGGCTACGTTATTTTGACTCATAGTTTCAGACCATCATTGTGGAGAAAGCTTAGTAGAGTTTCTTAGCAGCTGGAGTATACAGTGGAAACTCCTAAATATTAGTAGATCAGGAAAAGAGGTTCAAATGAAAGCATGGTTGGGCTATTACCCTTAAAACCATGTCCAGTGGGAATATGTCTCTGACTCTTGCCTTTTCTTCCTAGTGGGTTGCCTCGTCCAGCCTGGATATGAGGGTTTGTGCCTAGTTTTACTGTGACTTGTTAAGCCATGTTCACTGGATATCCCTGGGAGGCCTGCTTTTTTTTTAAGGGAACTAGAAGATGAATTGATCTAGAGGAGAGGAGAGGTAGCAGGAGGGACTGAGAGAAGTGGAGGGAAACTGTAGTTGGTATGAAATGTATGGAGGAATAAAAGGGAGAAAATTGTCCAAAAACCTGCCTTTGCTGGCTGTGCATCATGCCAGAAAAGTTCTACACCAAACAGCATCACCAGTCTGAAACTGGTGTTCAAACACTGGAGCCTGTGGAATAAATTCCACATTCATTCAACCCATAACACATAGTAGAGAGAAAGATGTGTGCTCAGCTATGTATAACACAAACTTACAGAAACAAGAAAAACTCAGTACTGAAATCTTGTAATTACATTCATGGGTAATTTAAATAAAATAATGGTTCCAATGATGGAAATAATGCATATTATGTTTGGTCAAAATACCTGAATGTGAAACCATTAGAAACAAAGTATCATGATTATATTACAACATCCAATAAACAAAAATATAGGATCTAAAGTAGTGTTTAAAAATTAGGTTCCTTTATTTTAAAATAACTCAAGGAGAAAATCAAGATGAAATTTACACCCCAATTAATCTCTATATGTATCCCTGAATGTTTAATATTAATAGTAAAATGCATCATCTTTTCAGCGCCATTCTTATTCACATTTCTGTAAAAGAATTTTTTTTCATGACAACACAGTTCTTCATTTAATGCACTTGACACTTACATTGGAAATCAGTTGAGCATATTCCAATGCTCGCTGTACTTGTTTCCTATTACTATCACAAGTTACTATAATCTTCGTGACAAAGCAATACCATTCAATTGTCTTAAGTTTTCCAAATTGGAAGATTAAACCGATCTCAGTGGACAGTACCAGTACCTAGTGAGACCTGTATCTGCTATGGAGATCAAGGGGTGAATCTGACTGCTTATTTTTATTTAATCAATTAATTGTATGGTGAGTAGGGTTCCATAGACTCTGGATGTGCAGAAGTCAGAGGAGGCTTACTGGTGTCTCCCTCTATGATGGCTTGCCTTCCTACTTCAATTCAGGGTCTCTCACTGAATCTGGAATGACAAGACTAGCTGCCAGAAAACCCCAGCTAGCCTTATGTCCTCCCACTCCTGCAGCTCTTCATATGGTGGCAGGGATTTGAACTAAGACCCTCATGCTTCTGCAGCAAGCATTCTTACCCATCAAGCCATCTCTCTAGCCTTTGATTTCTTGCTTTTTAAAACATACTGACGTTTCTGCCTTCCTCAGTTCTTCTTCTCTCTTTAAAGTCAGCAAGAGAAGGTTAAGATCTTTTCATGTTGTAACTCTGATTCACCTCTTCTCCTTTTCCACATACATAGATCCTTGTGATTGTATTGGACCCAATTTGTAACCCAGTATAACCTCTTGATGACAATCACAGTTGTTCCTTGTCATATAATCCAATATATTACAGATATAGAGAGTGGGACACAGGTGTCTTTGGAGGGCTATTATTCTGCCTACCACAATCATTAAAGTTTGAACTTTGATTACTTAAATGATTAAAATTCTCCTCTGCTTATAAATCTGATAACAAGGTACAAATCATCCTCCTTATACCAAAAGAAGATGAGTACTACTTGTGATCAAAGATTTTCAAGAACAGTAAAATTCCTATGTACTCCCCATGAGTACAAACCATTTTTCTGCTCAGAGGGATTCTTTGAAATCACATGATCTTACAACTAAGTGCTCTGACCTAACTGCCAGGGACAGTGAGTTTAGGACTTCACTCAGTCTAGACATAATTTATTGATTAAAAATTGATTATTTTGTCTAAGTTTTTCAAATCAGTGTTTTCTACTAATTCATTTCAGTCTTTGTTTTCCTTTTTTGAGCTTCCAGGGAAGAACATATTTGTCTTAGAAAACATAACCTGAAGCTTGGCTAAATTCTACCTTCTCCTTAGAGAAATGTCCATATGTAGCAGGCCAGAGTAAAATCAAACTTCTGACAGAGTAGAAACATCTTGGGCCAGGCACTGCTGAGTGTGTGGAGTAGGATATATGCATGATGGAAAGGACTGGAGAAAATGATTGGAAGTTATTTATATCCCTCTCCATTCATGTGTTTGATGAATAACATAAATCATTCTCTTGTTTATGGTTACCTTAATTGGAGTTCTGCCACTTTCATTCTGAATTAAAATAGATGCTGTGTAATTTTGTATGTGCTGAGCATTGTAATTAATGACAATTAAAAATACAACCAAGGAAGGTAGTTCCTTTAGGTCATAATAAAATAACAATTCTTTAGATGTCCAAAACTGGGCTTCCTAATAGAATAATATGGTACCATCAAAGCTTCAGTGCCCCAGCCAGCAGGGTGTCAATGGGGCCACCCACCTGTGGGAGAGAATGAAAGGACAGGGCGACACAAAGAGACAGCAGCAAGACAGTATTCTGATCAAGCCGCCAATCTTTATTGTTCTCCACATGGCTTATATAGCATAAGGGGGGAAGGGGCAGGAAGGAGGGAAAGGGAAAAGGGGTGTGTAGAACATGGAAGGGGTGCAAGACGTGTGAGGCAGATAGTGCACCTGCGAGATATCGGCTAAGGTCACTGGTCAGGGGCAGTATATTCTGTTGCTAGGCTACCTGACCCTGGAATGCTCTTTACGTTCAGTTGTCATGGCACCTGACTGTGGGATGTTCTCTTATCTTGGGAGGCGTCTGGTTACTGCTCTGGGAAGGGGCTTATGAGTTGTTCTTTGGTTTAGCTAGTACTTTCTATGGTTCATGTTTGGTTCCTGATATCTTGGTCCCTAACACTTCAGCATTTTATTACTTTTAGTATTAACTTCCTGGATGCTTTCTATAGCTATCAGGCCCAAAATATCATTGCTCTTGCTATAATTAGTTTATAGCAAAGAAACCAAACCCTTGGCAGTATATGCAAAGAGGTAAATTAATAACCACACAAATTATATATCCAAGATAATTGCAGAGTTCCTCTTGACTTTTATTGCTGTTGTGATTAATTGTATCAAATGAATGAATAAGTAAATGAGAACATATTGAACAAATAAGTATAATCCCAGAAAATAACAACACAACAAGCTGCTAATGCAGGTTCACAACCCATGAGTCCATCTACACTACTATTTCCTGAGGTGATGTGCCTATCAAAAATTTTATTTAATTTAGGTGTGTCTTACCTATTCCAAAAATCTTCGGGACATTCAGTAGCCAAAGCTAAATACTAATAATATGGCTTAGTTTTGGTTGGAAATGAATTTATAGACTAGGTAATTCTATAGTTATATACATGTATCAAAACAGCAATTACTTTATTAAATGAGTATATTTTTAACAAAATACTTTATTTTTAGCATAGAAATTTAATCTCAGTCTCTTCTTGTTCTATATTTCTTAGCATCTTTAAAAATCAGGGTTATAATCATCTGAGTATCCAGAACTTTAACTTTTATTAGTGAAATCACAACCCTTCTCATAGATAATATTAACACCGATAGCCATAGAGAACAGTGAACTTCCTTCTCCAAAAACAGAGCAGCAATAGATTTTTTCCTTCTGCCTGAATTTTTATGGTATTTACAATTATTTGAATAAAGAAAAACCTTAGTAACAAAATCTCAGGACATATAATTAAATGATCTGAGACTTACTCTGTTTTCAATCTAACATCGAATCTTGTGCAGATATTTTTAAAAGACAGGATCAAAATATATATATAAATCTAGATTTTATAGGGTATTTCTAAAATTTCTTGTTATTTGTACAACTTACTAATTTAATCTATAAATTATATGAGGAATAATTAGAACTTACCTATCTCAAAATATGTCCCTTCATAATTTGATATGATACTCAGAGTTAGAAAGGCATCTCTATGTTCATGTTGTGCTCTCAAAATCACTACTATGTTTGACTGATATTGTGGGGTACTTTTAGAATCAGTAAAAAGGAACCATGGGTTCTTTCTCCATAAAAATACTGTAAAGCATGTGTGATATATTTGTTGCATGTTTAAAGGACTTGCATTCCTGATGCACATTCTCTAATGTTTAATGAATTCCAAGTTAAGAATCTTTGATATAGGATATAAAACATTCTTTATTACAATACAAATTATTGGGGTCAAGGAATTGTAGCACAGATCAGCAGTGAGTAAAATATCCATGAAGGTTTAAATCATATGTAAATGTTTGACCAATTAAAGACAATGAAAGGGCAAATTCATGAAACATCTACCTTCAGCATGGACTGGAGGTCTATTTAAAAATGCAGAATTCTACTCTCACCTTAGCTTGTGTTGAGAATTGAATGTGAAATGTCTTCCATAGATTCATGTGTTGGAACACTTGGTTCATAGTACATGGTACTGTTTGATAAGGTTGTAAAAAAAAACTTCAAAAACTAGAGGTCTGACTGGAGGAAGTATGTCACTAGCCTACTTCCTGTTTTCTCTCTACTTCTAGACTGGCCACACAATATGATACCTCAACTTAATGTTCCTGCCACCATGCCTACTCTGTAATAATGGGCTATATTGCCCCAGAATTATAAACCAAAATACACCTTTCCCCACTGTAGGTTGTATGCCCACTCAATACAAATTTCAATCTTATTTGGAAATTGTGTTTGAAGGTGTAACTAGTTAAAGACTTGAAGATTGACAAACCTGGATTTAGGATGGTCTAAATCCTGATAGTCTGTTTATAATAAGATAGGATTGGGACAAAAGTTTATAACAAGATAGGCATGGAAACTAACCCAGTAACAACAAAAGTCAAAGTTGGAGTAATTCTGCCACCCATCATGGAACACTAGGAACTAATTAAAGCTGGGAAAAAAATAAAAGAAAACAAAGGCAGGGCTTTTTCCTTTCACTCTGTGGAAGGAGTGCGATCTCTTAATTCACAATCTCTAGAATTATTAGACAACAAATTTCATTACTGCTACCAAATTTGTTTCTAATAATTTCAGCATCCATAGAAATTTCATGTTTAGGTGAGCTGGGGTATACCAGAAGCAGTCCACTACAACTAAGAAGGAAGAGGGTACCTTGGAGATCAGACAAATTCAGGGGACCATGAGCATGGAAAGGGACTCTGGGAAGGCATCTGAGGAAAAGCAGGGCTCCTCTAGGATATTTTCTTCCATGCACTGGTTCCAGATAGCCTTTGAAGAATGTACACTGATACCACTGTGATCCCTAAGTAGGCTAACTTCTCCCATAAGCATGAGGACCACTTTGCAGTAATATCTCATGTATCTCATGGTGTCTACAAAAACCACACACACACACACACACACACACACACACACACACACACACACACACACACAAATCATAGTTAAAAAGCTGACATACCCTGAAGCGAGCAGCTAACTAAATATAAAGGGTGGGCAGGAAACATCCCCAGGTGGATTGTTATGGTCAGCTGGTCACAGCTTTGATTAAATAATGGATAATGTGCTCAAAGTAGGCTTTACTCAGAATTATTTACTCACAAAATCTTCATTTTATTAACAAAGAGAAACCATGTCCCTATTCATAGCTTGAGAAAATACATAGAGAAGAAAAACAATACAGAAACAGACATGAGCTTGTGAGTGTGTACAGAAGCAAACAAAATATTACTAATAAATATTACCATGCCTATTCCACAGAAGGAACAGTTAAACATATTCCTCCATGTACTTCTTCAGTTCTAAAATTACCACTGGAAAAATTACAAAGTGTCTTTCTGGAAAACAAAAGCAAAACCTATCAGCCCAATTATCTCCTCTATTGAGCAAAGTATCATCACTCTGTATGTTTGTTGTCAGAATTAGAATGTGTCTGGCTGTTTGTTATTCAAAGTTCTCTGTGTGTCGCTCTGTCTCTGTTTCTCCCCCTCCCCCTCTCTCTCTTTCTCCCATTCACCTGTCTCATTTTTCCTACATATTCAATAGAGCATGAGAAAAAGTCCCCACAACTCCCACAAGATATTAAACCCTATGCAACATTTACTCAACCCCTTAATCCCCACCAGCTCAATAGGAAGTAGGGCAAACAAGTCAGCACCATCCCTGTGCAGCCAGCTTGTGCCCACTACACAACTCTGCACAACTGTGAATCTTAATAGAAGTGCATAGTACAGTCACCCAGGGAACTTTAAAAGTCCTCATGCCAAGGCAGCACAGCAGACCTAGCAAACCAGTTGAGACTTGGCCCTGATATCTTAAGAGTATATCCTAAAGACTGAGTCCTCACATCCTTTATGATTTCTTTTCAGACAAAGTCCACATCACTTAGGAATCTTCCAACAAGTTTCCATTACTTGAGTCTGAAATTTTTTTGTTTTATCCTCTGGCCACCTTACCTTGGTTCTCCTTTGGTTCCCTTCAGATAAGGTCTGCAGAGAGGTTCTCTGGTAAACCTTTCTAGAGCAATTTCCTAATTCCACTATGTCCACTCTGTCATGTGATCTAGATTTCCTTCAATTACTTGTTTTCTATTTGAATTTCCTTGTACAATGCACACTAAAAGGTCTATGACATCAGTTACCATACATATTTTTCTAAAACCTCATCACCTAGTAGGACACTAATAAACATATGATAGCAAGAAGATGAATGAGTGAATGAAAGAACATTTATCATCTTTATGCTGTTGAATTCTGTCCTTAAGATCACGCGTATTTCATGTACTTGCACTCTTGTAATTCCTTACAATTGCAGTATTGATTTGAAGTTTGCAGAGAAATGTCATAGGCATTATTTAAATTGTAGTTGTAACAACATCTTAAAGGAAAGTAAACACCAGTTCATAGAATAATCTTTTGAAAGAGAGCAAGATTGAAGCCTCCCCCAAATGTCAAAATTTGAAAAGAAAACGTCTTTGGTCACACACACAGTAGGTAGTGCTCTCTGAGGGCACCATAGTGCCCAGAATCCTTCTCCCTTGTTCCTGCCTCCTCTGAAGTAAACACCACTAGAATTTGCAATACTTGTATAGCAAAGATGTAGTACTGGCAATATGATGCAGGTTCCTTTTTGTTTTGTTTTGTTTTGTTTTTACCTAAACTGGTAATTGAGGCCTACAGACAATGTTTTCAGGTATCCCCAGTGAGAACCTGAAGGCACTACCACTAGTGAGCAGAATAGGGCACTGTAAGCATGCACTGTATCATACTCTATGCAGATCTATAATCCTTCCAAAATCTTATTTGCTAGTATGACCTTAAGACTGCAATCCCTCTGGACTTCTCCCTTTAGGTAATAAAATTATCTGTAAGAAAGTGTCTGGGCAGGAGCACAAATTTGGTCACTTGAGTTTGTGTTTGTCTCTTCTATAATTACAATAAACTACACTCAAGAGTGTAAGTCAACATAAATCCAGCTACTCTGAACCTGATAGTAGAGAAAGTAGGAAGTACTCTTGAACGCATTGGCACCAGAGATCACTTTCTAAATATAACGCCAGTAGCAGAGACACTGAGAGAAACAATCAATCAATGGGACCTGTTGAAACTGAGAAGCTTTTGTAGAGCAAAGGATATGGTCAACAAGACAAAGCAACAGCCTACAGAATGGGAAAAAGTCTTCACCAACCCCACATCTGACAGAGGGCTAATATCCAGAATATATAAAGAACTCAAGAAATTAGACATCAAAATGCCCAACAGTCCAATTAAGAAATGGGCTATAGAACTAAACAGAGAATTCTCCACAGAGGAAGTTCAAATGGCTGAAAGACATTTAAGGAATTGCTCAACATCCCTAATTATCTGGGAAATGCAAATCAAAATGACTCTGAGATACCACCTTACACCTGTCAGAATGGCTAAGATCAAAAGCACAGAAGACAGCTTATGCTGGAGAGGATGTGGAGCAAGGGTAACTCTCCTCCACTGCTGGTGGGAATGCAAGCTTGTACAGCCACTTTGGAAATCAATATGGCGCTTCCTTAGAAAATTGGGAATCCATCTCCCCCAAGACCCAGCTATAGCACTCTTGGGCATATACCCAAGGTATGCTCAATCATACCACAAGGGCATTTGCTCAGCTATGTTTGTATCAGCTTTGTTTGTAATAGCCAGAACCTGGAAACAACCTAGATGCCCTTCAACTGAAGAATGGATAAAGAAAATATGGTACATATACCCAATGGAGTACTACTCAGCAGAGAAAAACAATGACATCATGAGGTTTGCAGGCAAATGGATGGATCTAGAAAAAAACATCCTGAGTGAGGTAACCCAGACTCAGAAGGACAAACACGGTATGTACTCACTCATAGGAGGATACTAGATGTAAAACAAAGATGACTAGACTGCTACAGAACTCCAGGGAGTCTACCTAGAAAACGGGACCCTAGGAAAGACTCAAGGATCACCCAATGACAGAGAAATGGATGAGATCTACATGAACAACCTGGATGACAGTGGGAGTACTGAAGGGCAAGATTTGAGGGAAAGAAAGCTTAGGGGAACAGGAGATCCCAGCTGGATCAAGGACAGAAAGGGAGAATGAGGAATAACAGACCATGAGAAATGAAGACCACATGAGAACAGGAATAGGCAGAGTGCTGGAGAGGTCCCCAGAAATCCACAATGATATATCCTCTGTAGTCTGCTGGCAATGGTCAAGAGAAAGCCTGATTGGACCTAGTCTGGTGATCAGATGGCCAAACACCCTAACAGTCGTCTTGGAACTCTCATTCAATAACGGAAGTGGACGCAGAGATCCATCAGCCAGGCCCCAGGTGGAGCTCCAGGTGTCCAACTGTGGAGAAAGAGGAGGGTCTGCAAGAGCGTGAATGGTTGAATCCAAGATTGCAAAAAAGCACAGGGACAAATAGCCAAATGAATGGAAGCACATGAATTATGAACCAAAGGCTGTGGAGCCCCCAGCTGGATCAGGCCCTCTGGATAAGTGAGACCATTGAAGATGTTGATCTGTTTGGGAGGCATCCAGTCTGAGGGACCAGGATCTGTCCTTAGTGCATGAGCTGGCTGTTTGAAACCTTGGGCTTACACAGGGACACTTTGCTCAGTCTGGAAGGAGGTGACAGGACCTGCCTGTACTGAATCTACCAGGTTTAAATGAATTCCCAGGGGTGCCTTGATCCTGGAGGACATGGGAATGGAGGGGAAGGGCTGGAGAGAAGGTGGGGGTGGAGGCGGGAGGGAGGAGGACAGGGGAACCCATGGCTGATGTATAAAATTTAAAACACATAATAATAAGGAAAAAATTATTTTTTAAAAAAAGAGTCTAAGTCTTTAAATTCTGTCTCCTCATCACAATGGAAATGCTCACTCACACAGTCTTCCTGCAGCATATACAGAGGCAGCAGCCTAAAAGGCTTTTCAAGGTACTAGAGCAGAATACATTTTTTTTTTTCATTTCACATCCCTATGTCTTTTGGATAATTATCATACAATGAGACTTTTAAGTAGAAAACTTGTCAAAGCTGTTAATGTGCTTGTCAATCTGCAAGGGACCTTGGGTTATTTGCTGTTTCATCTCTGAAACTATCCAAGCTTTACGAGTCTGGCTGATGTATTATGCCAGGCGGTTTACTATTATTTGCCAGAACCTACATAGCATGAATATTCTGAATGGTAAAGAGGCTAAAATTATTTAAAATCTTAGATAGGAAGCCAAAGAATCCTGCTTTCCTCCAAATAAAAGGCAACACATATGAAATAAATATTTATGGAAAAGCTCAGTTTCATCTGTCTTAATTGTTATATTCAAATCAAAGGGTGTCACATAAAAGAATTCATTACTCTCAACCCAAAACAAATACTTGGTAAGAAGCAGAGAGTAGATGCACATGTGGCTCAGACATATATGATCCCAAGACAGAGAGGTGGAGGATGGGAGGGTGGTTGTGAGCTCTCAGTCCACCTAGCTAGCTATGCAAGTCTAGGCTTGGAGCTGACCTTGACGATAAATAAGAAAGAACAAGCAGGGGATCAAGGTGAGCAGGCACACAATCTAGGGGTCCAAAGGCCAAAACACAGAGCCAAGCTCACACACTGCATAGAGAGGTGAAAGAGAAGGCAGGCCAGCATATGGGCCAACATAAGCTACTTTAGCTACTTTAGTTTAGGGCCTGATAGGCCTAAATTTTCTCTCATTTTCATTTCTCTCATGGAGGATCCAGGTTAAATTAAAGTCAGATCAATCTCATACTAGTGCCTCATTATCTTATACAAATACTATATTAATCTCCAATATGGAGATACAACTCTCAAAATACAAATCTGACTTCTAATAAAAAGGGTTCTTTCTCCCTTCCATCCTCCTTTCTCTCTGTATGTATATAAAATTATTGTTTGAATTTAAGGCCTTGTATGTCCTAAGCAAATATTCTCCACTAAACCACATTTCCAGTTTCTTTATTAAAAAACTACTTTTAATTTACCCTATTTTAAAATCAGGCTCTCACCAAGTTACTCAGGAAGGCCTTCAAGTTACTCTACAGTTCAGATGGGTCTTGAACTTGGGATCCTGTGGTGATATTTTATTTGTGCACTCCAATAAAGCTTATCTGGGGATCAGAGGTAAAAGCCAGCCACTATATTAAGCTTAGATATGGTCAGGTAGTGACAGCACATGCTTTTAATCCTAGCATTTGGGAGACAGAGATCCGTATCTCTGTAAATTCAAGGCCACACTGGGAACAGAGTCAGATGTGGTAGCACATGCTTTTAATCCTAGGTGCTAGGTAACCATAGAGGTCTGGAGGTCTGGACAGACAGACAGGAAGTGATAGAGCTGGGTGGAAAGAGGAAGTGATGAAGATGGGTGGAAATAAGAGGGCAGGGCACAGAAAATTATACAGGTATGAGTATACAGGAAATAGGTCTCCAGGGGCTGAGAAGTTGGTAAGGTGAGGTTGGCTGTGGCTTGTCCTGTTCTTCTGATCTTTCAGTTTTCACCCCAATATCTGGCTCCAGGTTTTTTTGTTTTTTTTAATTAATAAGACCATTTAACACTTTGTCTTTCAGGATCCTGCCTCAGTCTGTCAAGGAGCTGGGATTAATAGATCTGCACCACCAGAACCAGATAACAGTTATTGTATTAATAAACTGCTTAGGTGAATGATTTTCAAGAAAATAATTTTATATGTGCTTTCTTCACACGTTCTTTTAACAGGAAGGTAGTTATGATTTGAGATGTAAGAAGAAGAAAGAGGAGCTAAGTACCTGTGGTTTTTTGTTTTGTTTTGTTTTTTTGTTTTGTTTTGTTTTGTTTTGTTGGATGAATTTGGACATTGAAGATCTGAGTAACTTTTGGTATTTTAGTAACAATGTAATGGTTGGGAATCTTGGTGTTCCCATGACAACATTAGACCAAAATTACAATGGGCATTTTTCTTACTGGCAAGGCCCTAAGAGAATTACCAGCCCCCTAGATTGTATGTCTCTTCTAATAGATTCAATGCTTATTACTTCTGACTCATCTTAAAAGTTAGCTTCAAGACTGGATTTACACAGCTAACCAGAGGGAGTGAAAGCACTTAACACACTCCACACACACACAGGAGAGAGACAGGGGAGGGATGGAGGGGAGAGAGAGAGAGAGAGAGAGAGAGAGAGAGAGAGAGAGAGAGAGAGAGAGAGAGAGAGAGAGAAACCTTTGCTTTCTTTGCCTCCAATCTGTCAGGACAGGTCATATTTCCCCTCTTATCTGATCAAATGGAAGTTGTTTTCTTTGTTTGTTAGTTGGTTGGTTGGTTGGTTGGTTTCACATGTATTTCTTTATATTGTGTTTTTGAGTTGGGGGAAGTGTTTCTGTACAGAGGTCCCAGGACAATATGCTGAAGTAAGATCTCTTTGCATTTCGGCCTTTTGGCAATTGATGGCTGCTTGGGGCAGGAATGTGAGTTTTCTTCAGGGATGCAGCCCCTGGGAGGCTGTCAATGCTCCCCAAGGAAGTCCCAAATCAAGCATACCAGAGTGTTTAAAAAGATAGAGAGCAAGCACATGATATCTGGAGGGAAAAAAAAAGAGGAAATAAGAGAAGGCAAGATGGGGAGGGGGGAATCAAAACACATGATATGCAAGTATGAATATTAAAATATTTAAAGACTGTAATTTAATTCAATACTTTGTATTTGTCATTTATCACAAAAGCTTAACACAGGGCACTGTGAATTTTTCCTATACAAGTTTAAAGAGGAATTATTTCAGAACTTATGAATTATATGTTTTCTGTGCCAGAGAACTATAATCCAGCCCCCACTATGATTTTAGTGTTTTCATACAAATAAATATATAAATATAGTAAGAGTGATTGTGGTTGTCACACACTTCATTTTAAGCTTGCTTAAAGAAATTGGAATTAAATTACTGTCCAATTTTCTATTTTCATTTCAATAAAATTTTGACATTATTTGCTACAATCTTTCCTAGAAATTTTATTAGCCAAAGAATTTCACAGGTTTTCAGTTTACCATATAAAAATGATTTGAAATGTAATAAAAATCTAATTAGTTGGATCAATTTCTATCTTTGTTATAAAATATTCTTTTGTCATAAAAAACATTTAAACAAAGATAGTGAGTAGAACACTTACATACCATTTTATGTGGTAGTGGTATAATTTTAGGATCTATGGATTAAGAAAACCTCAGGCAATTAAAACTATTAGGTTTGATATTTGGCTGCTAAAGTATTTGAGATGGTTAATCTTCATTATCCAGATGACTCCTAGAATTATCTGGGAGATTGATGATCCACACTGACAAATATGTTTGTGAGGTGAGGGTGTTTCCAGGGAAAACTAATAGGGAAGACATCCCAAATATCACCATTCTGTGAGCTGAGGTCCAAATAAAAGGGAGAAAGAAGAAAAGCTGTCTTGGCCACAGCATTCACTTCCTACTTCCTGGCCACCATGCAGTACACTGCTTGGATCCACCATGGCATCTCTCTTTGATGGATGGAGCTCTAAGAATAAACTCCTCCCTTAAATTCTTTCTGTCTGACATTCTTGCCATAGCAATGAGACCTAATAAAGTGTTTTACACTATAGTTAAAACCATGAAAATATGCTTCCTAATATCTTATGTTCCTCTCTGTTGTTTAATACTAAAATAGTTAGAGAAAAAAAGCAGGGCAAAAGAAAAGACAGAGAAGAGAATAAAGAATATAAATAATTATCAGCTGAGGAAGGGAGTCACTAGATAAACATTTTGTCTTATATTTAACGTGGATCCTTTCTAATCTTTTTAGCACTCCATGTTCAGGTACATATATTATGCCTTCATTTTAGTAAATAATACTTTATCAAATGACTTAGAGATTCAATAGCGGGTTTATCAGATCTTGCAAGTGGACTACCAGTTCTGAGTCCCTACCTTTGTCCATCTTTTTGAGATTATACAACATCTTAAAAGAGAAGTTCAAGTACTTTATAAAAACATAGGAAGGAGGCTGAACACACCTTCTATAGTTCTTGTTAGGTCTTAATTTTTTCTTTAATAATGTTACAATAAATAACAATTATATTCCCAGAGTTTCATTTATATAGAAAACATGCATAGCTTAAAGCTTGCTAATGAGTTCTTCTGGGTACAAAGAAAGAAAGAATAAATAGGTTTCTCTCTGCCTGGATACCATCGAATAGATCACTGCATGCTAACAGAGCATATAAAACACAAAATAATATTATGAGTTCACTGTACTCTGCATTGTGCCAAATCTTCCCAGGTGGTCCAAAATTGATTTATTATCATTATTGTGTTTGTTATGATATGACAAGAATCCAGATTTTGTCTTCTAACCACTATCAGCATTTCCTTTTCATTTTGTACCTACTAATGAACACTGAAAGTGTTAACCATTTCTCCTGGTAAAGAACTAAGAAATTTGTTTACCAGACTGTTTCTTCTTCATCTTTGACTACAGTTCATAGAGACTAGATTTGAAATGGCAGTTTAGTGTGTGTTTGCCATTCCAGTGTCCTTAAGCACTTACTTGTATTGCACATCAATCCTCCAGAGAACTCAAACAGAGTAAAGTGGTTTTGGGCTCTCTCTAGGTGTTCTGGCAGGAACATACACAAGCCCTTGTTACTTGGCCACTCAGTAAACTTCCTACTGCTCTTAACTTACAGGATTACTGTTAATTAAGCCATAGAATAAATATAATCAAAGTCACTACATGTGGTACGGTGCTTAATTGAAAATGTTTGGAGGACTTAGAATATTATAACTTTGTGTTCCAAATAATTAACACATCTCTAAATATGAATTTCAAAAGGAATGATTCAATGCTCTCCAAACAACATAACATACAAATCACATAGGAAAACAAAAACAAACAAACAAACAAAAAGTGCCAGGTAGTGGTGGCACACACTTTTAATACCAGCATTAGGGAGGCAGAGGCAGTCAGATCTCTGAGTTTGAGGCCAGTCTGGTCTCTAGGACAGCCAGTGATATAGAGAGACCCTGTCTCAAAAATAGTAACAGCAACAACAACAACAAAATAGTAATGTTGCATGGATGCAACTCTGATAAATGAAGCAAGAACATTTGAAGCTGTGGTTTGCTGGTAAAAAAGATAAATTATGACTTCAGTTGAAAAAAATCTACAGATGGTGAAATTGTGGCATGTTATTATTCTTTGAAAGTGTGTTCCCAGGGTAGGGAAAACTTGATTAATTCATTAATTAAAGCATACTAATTGATAAAAATGAGGATACCATTTCCATTTTCTAGATGACAGAATATGAAATAAAATAACTACTTTCAAAGTACCATTTTCCTTAAATTTTTCACCATTTCACATAGAGGCATATGTTTATGAGTGTTTAAGTAGCCAAGGTAGGCAAAGTTTTAACAGTTCTAATGAAAAAGAATGAAGGGGCAAGGAAGCCAGGCAGGAAGCACAGGGGACTGAGACACAAGGACGATGTGCTGTTGATGATCAAAGATAACAGAGACTGTATACACACTGAATAATAATGCCTACAGATAGATAATGTATTTCCATGGTTATAAAAGTCAATGTAAGGAATTTGATAAATGACATAAGTTTATAACACAAACAGCAAAATGTATAAGAAAGATCTAAAGAACCGTGATTGGTGGGGAAGAAGAGACTTTCTTATGCTCCCCATAGGAGGGCCTAGTAATATAATTTTTCTAGAGAACAAAAATTATTTTGTCACTTTTTTACTCAAGGGATTTTACTCAAAGGATTTATTTTCAATCATTCATATTTCTTTATCCCACAGTTAAGAAGTAGAACTAAAGATTTATATGCACATTCTGCTCCAAGAGTGTAATTTATGGCACAAGATAGAATAAACAGCCACATGTATTTCTAAGAAAAGATTATTTATTTTGCTACAACTAAAAATCATAATTGGTGTAGAACCAGAAGGATACTACTGTATAACTAGACAATAATTTTCAAGATTATCACTATAACAAACAAACCACATTTAGAACATATTGTTTAACAAATTAACATGGTAAGGGATTAAGCTATTTTAAACAACAGCTCTGGAGTCCAGAGCATTGTGTTAAGAAGTTACATGACTCTTCCCCACCCCTCCCTTTCCATTTTCCCCAGAAGATCTTATATGGGAGCTGGTAGAGGGGCAGGGATGGGGATGAGAACATGATAGAACCAGGAAGGTCAAATACAGAGAGAGCAAAGACAGAAATATCTTGGTAGAAAGAACCATTATGGGATTAGAGAGAAACCTGGTGCCAGGGAAATTCCCAAATTCCACAAGGATGACCCCAGCTAAGACTCCCAACATTAGTGGAGAGGGTTCCTTAAGGGGCTTTCCCCTGTGATCAGATTGATGACTACTCTAATTGTCATCATAGAGCCTTCATCCAATGACTGATGGAAGCAGATGCAGAAATACACAGCTAGGCCTAGCACCCGGCGTCTAGTTGAAGAGAGGGAAGATGGGTTGTATGAGCAGGGGGGGGGGGTCAAGATCATAATGAGGAAACCCACAGAGATAGCTGACCAGAGCTAGGGGGAGCTCATGAACTCTGGATGGATAGATGGATGGATGGATGGATGGATGGATGGATGGATGGATGAATGGATGGATGGGGAATCTGTAGGGAATTGAACCAGAGGAATGTGGGTAACATTTGACTAGTTAGGTCTGCTTGTGGGGTTCCTGGCAGTGGGACTTGGATTTATCCCTGGTGCATGAACTGTCCTTTTGGAGTTCACCTGCTATGGTGGGATACCTTGCTTAGCCTTGATACAGTGGGAAGGGGCTTTGGCCTGCCTCAACTTGATGTGCCAGACTGGCACAGCTATAACTGAATGTAATGGCAGAAGTCATAAAGCCAGCACAGCTGCTTTGCAAAGATCCAGCAAAGCTGAGCCACATGATGGCTGCCATGTCACCTTTGGTTTTCATCTCCACTTGTTACATACTTGGGGTACTTTCAATATTTGTGCAACTTGAGGATATTGGATTGATGGAAAATTCCTGATGAATCAGTTATGCCTTCTCCCAGGAATGCTGCTTCTAAGCTTACCCAGGAACACACTATTCCCCCCAACACACTTTGAAGGAGATATCCTTATCTACTTGAAGGTCTTCCTTACGCCTTGGAGGTTGTGACACATAAAGGTCTACTTATGAGGCTATGAGACATTCTTGAAACATCTGTCCCTCTACTTACATAGGAACAAGTAATTCAAAACAAAGCAAAATCAAAAAGGTCAACAAGATTCAGTGGGCTAGAGGAATTGTCTGCAGTTCAGATTACAAGCCTCTTCCCACTGTATACTCAGACAATTACGTGGCATACAACTGTGCCCTACATAGAAACATATTGATAAGTAAAGTATGGAGTGAAAAGATGATAAAAGTATGAGATGTTAGGACCTCCCTCTCTTAAAAGTTAGCTCATGTAGAGCCACTATAATGTCATGTGGCCAAGGAACAACAGAATACCAGGATTAGACATATAGACAAATTCTATAAGGATATAAATGCAAACATTGATTGTATTATGCCAGAATTTGAATAATGACTGCAGTAGCTTTAGCCTAAGGATTTTTCCTGGGCACTCGGACCACTAAGAGTTAATAATAAATTGCTTGAGACATGGAAAAATGCCCAGGATGGTTGAAGATTTTGTTTTGGTCTAGTGTCCTTGAGGCAACCAAAGCAACCAGCCTGAGCACAGGCTGTCATATGCCTCTAGATTCTCAAAAATTTGGTTATGGGGTTTATGAGTAAAATTGATAACTCTGTTTATTAATGATGTCAAAACTTGAGGGAAAATAATTGGAAATGATAACTCTGTTCTGTCACAGTTTATTAATGATAACTAAAAGATGAGCAAAAGGAAGTAAAACACATGTCCAAAAATAAAAATGATATGATCTACTGTAGCAGGAATCTTAAAAGTTCTTATTAATAAAATCAAACCTGGGCCAGGTATTGGGGTGAATGCTGGAATATCAGAGAAGCAGAACAAGCCACAGCTACCTCACCTTGCCTATTCCTCAGCTGATCCTGTTTCCAGGCTGGAAGCCTTTGAGTCCTCATCCACAGCTAAACTGTGATGCTCAAAGCTTACAAGCTTAACCAGCCAAATCTAGTTTCTAGTCTTCATGCCTTATATATCTTTCTGCTTTTTATCATCACTCCTTGTGATTAAATGCTGACTTCCTGGGATTAAAGGCATGTTGTCATCATGCCTGGCTGTTTCCAGTGTAACCTTGAACTCAGAGACCCAGACGGATTTCTGCCTCTGGAATGCTAGGATTAAAGGCGTGAGTGCCACCATTTTTTAGCCTCTGTATCTAGTGGCTGTTCTGTTCTTTGACCCCAGAGAAGTGTATTAGGGTGCATAATTTTGGGGGGAACATAACACCACCACAATCTATGTTTTGGAACATCATGAATGTATCCCTGCTAACTAAATTCTGTATAAAGAAACACTCTGGCTGCTAGTTAGTCAGGCTACAAGATTCTCCTGACCACCATGGCCTGGCCCACTTCCTTTGCCCGCTGACTCCTTACACTGTCTACAGGACCCATCCACTGCTGGGAATGGTTTCCTGCACCAGACCTTACTGACACCCCATGGGAGGCCTTACTTCTCTGAGGAGTGGATGGGAGGGGTGGTAGGGAGGGAGAGAGAGCAAGAGAAGGGGAGGGAGAGAGAAGTGTAGTTGGTATGTAAAATTATATATATATATATATATATATATATATATATATATATATGCACATAGTTTGGCATGAAAGATATATAATTATCTTGCAAAAGAAATAAAGATACATTATGATTTTCTTTTAAAAAAAGAAGCTGTATGACACCTTCAGGCTTAGAACTTACTGTATAGTTTTACTTCACTCATTGTGAAATAGAATAGCTATATTTTTCCTATTTCATTGTGTTTTAGGAAATTATGAGGAAAAATGCATTCAATAGATTTTAGCACTTTCTTTGTTTAAGGAAGTTCACATAACTGATTATAGAATAGTATAAATATTTCATTTCTAACATGATAATTTTATTTATTTTGTTTTAGAGTTGCTATTGATAACACATAGAGTTATAAAACTTAAGCATTTGAATATTTATGTATTAAAGTGTATGTGAAATTTTGTTCTGATTATTTATTTTTTTGGCCAAGTTGTACTTCCTAAAGTTTGATTGGGGAAAACTATGATGGATAGGAGTTTAGATACAACAATAAACATGCCCCAAATATCAGTTACTTAAACAACCCAAGTTGTCAACCATGTCACATGCCATTGCAGGATTATCAGAACTGACTGCTAACCACCCTCATTTTAAGACCCAAGCTGAGGGATCAGCACCTGTCTCCAGCACCCTAGGGGAGAGGGGAAATGGCAAATCCTACCACACCTCTCAAAGCTTATGCTTGGAAGAAACAAGCATTAATTTTGCTCTTAGTTTTTTAATAAAGTCAGAATCACACACAAGAGGATCTCAATAAAGATAAAAATGCATTTTCAACAAAAGAAAAAAATTTAAACTAATGTGTTGCCTATCTTAAACTGCTTTTAGTTTTTATAAAGAATATAGATAAAATAAAAAAGAAGTGACTCCTCACTGCTACTGAGATGCACAAACCAAGATGAATAAGCTTATGGATACATCAACTAAGGGAATACATCTACTTGAATCTACTAGAGGCAATGGAGAATAGAAATCAAGAAATTGCAAACTGCATTAGAATTTGAAGATCCTCTGAGACATTCAGTCCTTAGACAGAATGACTCAGCTTACTAATCACCATCAAAAGAAGAAATATCTGCCCCTGTTTGATGTTCTACTGGGAACAGTTTCTCCCAGGTGGTGGGCCGAAGAGGCACTCAAGCTTGAGGACCAGTGGTGCTTGTAATTGTTTTCTTCACTCTTGTAACCACAGCTGTGGTGGGTATTCATTCAAAATTGCAAAGCCAACCCTGAAAAAGCTTTCATATGAGATGTTTGCTTCAGATATTCCAGTAGTAGTGACGTGGCTCACAGACGTAGCCCGAAGGAAAGTACAGTGACCACCGATTCAGTACTGCATGGGCTGTTGCTTCTTAGTTTTTGTTCTCAAACTCACCTGGGCAAGAGTTTATTCACCAATACCTCCATCACTCTTAAGGAAGCTAGTGATGTGTATTATTTATTTATATGGTACTTCTAGAAGTTTAGGTGAAATTATGGTTTAGTCAGATTATACTTACATATTTAACATCCTTTTAATACAAAATATTTTAACTATATTCTGTTCCTCTAAAATTGTAAACGTGATCCTTGAGAAAGATGGAATGTCAGTATGTATTTGAAACCAAACCTACTCAAGTTTATTAAAAATTAACATATAATTTCACAATAACTTTCTTGTACTTGTTCTATGTATTAGAGTCTAGACAAATAAAAAACACATGCATAAGTTTAAAGTGAATTTTAGGGAGTGAAAAATACTTTAGGGGGTTTTCTTATTTTCCTATTATATAAGTGGTCATTTTAATATCAAAAATAGATATATTAATAATTACCCTGGTTTTTGTTTGTTCATATTCTATTTACTTCTACTAGTAAAACAATTATTTGATATTTTGATGACCTTACATAATGCACACTCTTGACTTAAAACAACTCTTTAAGTTCTCAATACACATACACACCCCTGTACCTTCTTTGGGACCTTACAGCAATAATAAAACTCACCTTAATTTTCTAGAGTGAAAACACCTGGAAAATGGTTTGCAGACATAAAATCTACTTTGATATAAAGTTATTTCTTTCAAGATTTCCCTTTGGAATCATCTCCATTATCATAATGAAGTGATTAAAAATATAACCACTTAAAAATAAATAACAGGAACACTATATGGGTTAGCCTCCCACACTTAATCCTGTCACAGATTTCAATGTTGAAACTTTCACAAGAGAAGATGGTGAGGTCATGTAAGTACCTGGCTGCAGGCTGAAAGTGTGGGTGACAGTTCTCTGAGGGATAGTACAGTTTCAACCCTTGCGACTCCACAAGCCTGACAGAGTACTCATCCACACCTGAAAATATTTTAAATTGGATGGAGCAGAGTCCCCTGTCTGGGTTATTGCTAGAAAATAGGGTATTTGGAAGTGTCTCTGAGATTAAAATACTCCTACCCATACCTCAATACCCTATGCAAAAAATGTGTAGAATTAGTATTCATAATTGCATCATTCCATGATTATATAAAATGTCAGGGCTTTAAATACTAAAAAGTTAAACTTCATGTTATATGTATTATATGTTAATAAAAAATTACATGAAAAAAGAACAATATAAAAGAAAATCGCATTTTTCTTCTAAAATTCAAATCCCTTTCCATGTTCTATCCTGAACCAAATTTCTGGTATCCTCTACAACCAGTTCCTTTAAAAGCGTGTGTCAGATTGACTTTGGTATTCTCAAGTGAGGAATGAATTCATATCATAGCTCTTATTTTTATGGATTAAAAAGAATGCTCTTCCAGATGAGTTTTTAGCTATCCTGGATTTTTTTCCTGATCTGAGAGCAAAAGCACACCCAAGGCTAAATGTCTTCTAAAAGAGCAACTTATTCATGCATGTTTATACAATGCTTTCCAAGTGAACAATACCCAACAAATAATGGTATTGAATTTCATAAGTGTCACTGGGCAATTAGATGCTCAAGTTCAGAAAGCTTTAAGCAAACATCTCCACTGTGTTTTTGTTGTTTTTAATGTATTGAACTGAATAAAGCTAAATTGGAATTGAACAACTTGAAATACAGAAAACAGTGCGTGTGTGTGTGTGTGTGTGTGTGTGTGTGTGTGTGTGTACCCACATGAAGAGGGAGAAAAAGACAGATTGTCTTTGTTCAGAACTTTCACTGATCTGAGTGGAGTTTACCAGTTTTGAAAAAGCAACAATCTTTCTTCTTTCAGTGATCTCAGCCACCTTCTTCCTAAAGTGCATGTGAATGCATGACATGACAATTGGCTTCACTCACCCCTTCCAGAACAAAGCAGGTCAGAGCCACTCTGGCACTTCTTGGTGCTCTCCTCAGGGGACAATGGGCAGGACCGTGGGTGCTCACAATTCTTCCCATGCCAGCCTGCTCTGCAGTCACATCGTCCACAGTTACATTGCCCATGACCTTCATAGTAAGGGGGAAGGGGAGACCACATGAATATTATGTAACCAGAGATAGTTTATAGCTTTTATTTTAGCAGTGACTTTTAGAAGTAAGTCAGGATCTTAATTTACACACCACTAACCATTAAGTCAAAGGAACATGTTTTTCTCAAATATTTAAACAACTGATGTGCATTAATAGATTGAACAGAATAAAGAAAAGCAACAAGTGTGTATAAAATAAATGGTTTAATAAGGTTTTAAATTTGAGTCTATCAAATTCTAGATAAATGTGATTGAATTGGTCTACTGGGAAGTAAGTGGCATATTTGATGGATTTGCCAATTATTTCATGTGAAGGAGAACTATAGGAAATAGAACACAATCATTTTTTGAAGCAGTTCTTTTTCTTTCTAATGAATCACTCAACTGATCTATATCTACTTAAAAGAAATAAGGAGCCATAAACTGACAACAAAGCCATGAAATCTAGAATTGGGGAGAAGTTGAGATCCCCATTCATGAGCTTTACTAAGCTATTATATATATATATATATATATATATATATATATATATATATATATATATATATATATATATAGTGGAAGTGATTGTAGGAGTCAAAGGATATAACTATATTTTTTAATCTATGAAAGTGTACATATTGAAAGTACATAGGAATGATGCTGTTCTTTACATGCTGATTGAGCAATTATTACCACCATCAAGCTAATGGCCAGATCTCTCACTCCACACAGGTGCCTATGAACACTCTAGATCTATCTTCCCCACATATCTAAAATATACAGAGCACAGTAATTATATTCTCAATGCTGAATGTTATGACTTCTGAACTTATTAATCTGTAACTTTGAAAGTTTATATGCTTTGATCAATACCTCCCACCCTTCCGAAGGTAAGGTAAACACCCTTCTATTCTGTTTTTAAGAACTTAATATTTAGGGGCTAGAAAAAGTCTCAGCAGTTAAGAGCACTTGCTGGTCTTCCAGAGGACCTGGGTTAGGGTTTCAGCAATAACATGATGGTTCACAACTATCTGTAATTCCAGTTTCAGGGAATCCAATGTCTTCTTTTGACCTCTGTTGGTACCAGAAATGCAAATAATACAATACATGCATGCAGGCAAAACACTCACGCCAAAAATAAAAATTGTGCAAATGTAATAAAATATAATCTAACATTCTTAGATTCTGTCCAGTTATGTTCTATGGCTGCTCTCTTCACAGTTCAGTCTTGTTATTGCAGATGCCAAATTTCTTTCATGGAGAACACTATTCCACCATATTCACCCATATCTACAGATACATATATCATTCATCCATTCATCTAGCCACAGCTCCTTGTTTCTAAACCTTGGCTATTATGAAAAATAGCACACAAGCAGGTAAGGAAGATACCACTTCAAGATAATGATTCCATTTCTTTTGGAAATGTACTCAGAAATCTTTTCCTTCTGTTTCCTCCCTCCAAAGTTGCACATTTACCTGTCTCTGCTCTCTTTTGAATCTGTGGCCTCTTCTTTCCTTAGAAATTATAAAATTCACATTGTAGAAGGTTTTTTTTAAACCATATACTGATGTGGTTCTTTATAGTGATAATATTATGGGTCACAGTGAAATGGTATAACAGTGAATTTTAAATAATAAATTGAATTCAGTGAACATTTCTTGAGTCCCTGTGACATGATAATCTGTTCAACAATGTGCTTTCATCACTAATTCTCTATAATTGAAGAAGATATGTTATTGACAAATACTTATGATTTGTGATTTAGTATTTTGATCATTTAGGTCTTCCAACACAAGAAATTTACTTACTTTTTTGTACTTATAAAAAGTTACATTTCATAAATCATCTAGTTCTGTAGAATTTTTGCAGTTTATCTCAGCTTAAGAAATTAGTTTTAGTTCTTTGTTTTAACTGTCAACTTTATTAAGCCTAGGGCCACCTATGAAAGAAGTCTCAGTTGAAGGATTCTTTAAACAGATTGTCTCGTGGGTATGTCTGTGGGGGACTGTCTTGATTTTTAATTGATATAGGAGGTCCTACCCCACTGTGGGCAGCACCATTCCCTGGGGAAATTTGACCCTGAGCCAAATAAAGATAGCTAAGTGTGGGTCTTTGACAGAGCTGGCAAGAACCCTTCCTCTATGATTTATATTCCAAGTTCCTGCTTGAGTTACCACCATGATTCCCCTCAATGGTGGACTATGACCTGGAAGTATAAGCCAAACAAATCCTTCCCACCCCTAAGATGCTTTGATCATGGAATTTGTCACAGCAATCTAATGAAACTAGAATACCATCCTTCTTCTCTGCCCTCCAAAAATAAGAACATTCAGAAATGTATGTATAAATAATTACTTTTGAAACAAAAAGCTTTAACACTTAAAGTACAATTTATTCTTCTGTTTTATAGGAGCAAGTGGCTTTGAAATACTTAGACACAGGCAAGAGATTCAGCTCAGGGACTGTTAGATCTATAAGGACACAATAAAGGACATACTGACATTCCTAGGCTAGTTGACATTCTTAGCAGTAAAATTGAAGGAATGGTTAGATTGGAAGGAGAGAAGTCTTGCTTATTCTTGGAAGTTTTAAAACAGTAAATGTCTGAGCAAAACATCTAGTAGACAAAAATGTCAATATATCCCTAACTTACCCAAGAGGGTACCACCTGCTGCTGTGACCCACAGGAATTTACAGTCAGGGAGAATCTTCCCCCATCACACACAGAGGGAGATCCTATCCAACCCAGAGAGGACAAAAAGAAGCAGATACCTTGGAAACAGGTACAGAGAGAAAACAAGGGCTGCAGAGAGATGACACTGTCTAGATGAAGTCATGCTTAAATTTTGTAATGATTATTTCTGTCTGAAGTTCATTTGTATGGCAACATTAACAAAGAAGATCCATATATGATAGCACACATGATTAATCCTAGCACTTGAGAGGCAAAAGCACAGGCAGGCAGATCTCTGAGTACGAGGCCAGCTTGATCTCATAGTGAGTTCTGGATCAACTAGAGCTACAAAGACCTTGTCTTGGGTGGGGAAAAGTGGCATAAAAGAGCCTAAAGATGGCTGTAAGTTACTAAGAAGAGATTTTTAGAATACAAATCTGATCCAACCACTAACAAAAGATATTGGATTAATTATGGTGGGATTAATGTTATTTTTATTCACATTTTAAATTACATTTATTTAGTGGGGGGGCAGGTGCACACATGGAGGTCAGAGACCAACTTGAAAGGAATCTATATTTTTCTTCCTTAATATGGGCCCCAGGAATTAAACTAATATAAGGCATGGTGGCACATGCCATTTCCCAGAGTTATATTGATGGTCCCTCAACACCATTTAATAAATTGCATATGCTCCTCACCTAGAAAAAAAATCACCTTGGAAATTTTGCCATTAAGCCCTCATATTCACTTTCTGTTTCTTACTGGGTCTATTTTATTCAGTTAGTTTTAATCCTCTGAGCCTTTTCTACCTTTGTGCAATGGCAGTGCCATCTTTCCATGTCAGTATTATTTTTATGTCCTTTACAGGGCAGAGGAGAGTACAGACTGAGATCTGCATCACAGTTTCTGGTGTGCCTGCAATACTTGGTATTACAAAATTCTTGAGGATGACTTCTGTATGTAGCTATAGTTTTCCTGCCTGGCCCACAGTCAGGACAAATCTCTCTCATCCACCAGTCCCACAGCTGCTCAGAGCCAAGTAAACACACAGAGACTTACATTGTTTATAAACTATATGGCCATAACAGGCTTCTTGCTAACTGTTCTTATATCTTAAATTAATCCATTCCTATTAATCTATAAGTTGCCACGTGGCTTGTGGCGTACCAGTATCTTAACATGTTGCTTCTTATTATGGCTGGCAACGTCTCTCTGCCTCAGCCTTCCATGTCCCAGCATTCCCACCTGTAAATTTAGATTTCACCTCCAGCCATGTCAACACTATCTTTTAGCTATTCAAAAGCCTCTATAATCAGTCATTTACTCATCCATACAGGTTAAAAGACTGTGTCATGCTGGTGATTGGCTCTGAGATCACAGGTATTGCCCTTCAACAGGAAGTGCCAAGGTGGGAGAACACTGTCTGGCTCAAGCTAACTGCTCACTCTCCTGAACCATCTCAGTCAGTATATATGTTTTCTCTTTCATTTTCCCAAAAAGGATTCAATATGAGCCAAAAATGTTTAATCTGAGAGACATTAAAACAGAAGAGCAGTACCTAAGTCATACAAGATGTATGCAGTTCTCCAGAGCTGGTGAACACACAGCAGCTGGTGTAAATGATGAAATAAGTTTTTTCTCCTTTTTTGTTATTTATTATATTTGTGTTTTAATTTTACACATCAGCCATGGGTTCCCCTGTCCTCCCCCCTCCCACCCCCACCCCCACTTTCCTCCCAGCCCCTCTCCTCCATTCCCATCTCCTCCAGGGCCAAGACTCCCCTGGGGATTCATTTAATCCTGGTGGATTCAGTACAGGCAGGTCCAGTCCCCTCCTTTCAGGCTGAGCAAAGTGTCACTGTGTAAGCCCAAGGTTCAAAACAGCCAGCTCATGCACTAAGGACAGGTCCTGGTCCCACAGACTGGGTGCCTCCCAAACAGATCAAGTTATTCAATTGTCTCACTTATCCAGAAATCTTAAAGTAGCATATTTTCTCTTTTTATTAATATTGGGGAAGCAATATATCCTAAGTCAAATAGACCAATGAGGAGCATACAAGGAGCAAATTCAGAATCATAGGAAAGTTTTTGTAAATCCAGTCTACAAGGATGAAAGATAGAGTTAACATTGGCAGTGCTAAACTGGATGCAATTGCTTCGGTCTATAACCTTAGCACTCTAGAGGCTGAGGCAAGATGACTGTTTCTAGTTTAATGTCAATCTGGGCTACACAGTGAATTCCAAGCCAGACCTGCCTATGGAATAAGACTAAATCTCTAAATAAATAAAGAAAGAAAGAAATGTACCCTTGACTAATGTAAACATTTATTCAAGATTAATTGTTATACTTTCCAAACATGATTTTTACTTTTCAGTAGTAAAAACTCTTCTCATGTCTTGATTTTAAGAAGTATGTTCTATGCTGTCAAAATAAATTTAGAATGTTAGCGATTTCATTCTAAATAAAACTGCATTTCCTACAAAAGATTTTTAATCCATATAGTCAGTAACTCATTTAGAAGTGTAAAATATTGACACTAGTTTGCCAGGAAGTGGCTGAGTCAGAAAAGGACTTGGAAGAACAAGGTACTGAGTCCTAAAGAGGAAACTACGAAATAACACTGTGGTCTCTTTTCTGGAGTTAATAGTTCCTCAATTCCAATTAAAAAAAAGCCCAGCTAAAGAGAAAGGGATCATTGAGCAGAAATAAATTCAGGAAAATAAAGGTTTGGTTTTGATCAAAAAGAATTTAAAGCAAAAAAGGTGTTTGTCATGAGAACCAGTTAGTCTAACACACTAAAACATACTAGTAGGTTTTTTTTTTTTTTTTAAGGCAAATATGGGAGAAAAGGCTTACCATAAATAAAAATAGGTGTTTTACACTTCTTTCCTAGGCCTCATCAGAATTTAATCTGTCTTTCAAGTAGAGAGAGAACCAAAAAGGAATCTTACAAACTGATCAGAACATAATATTTCCAGGCAAGTTTGTCAAATCTGTATATGTTTTAAGCCTGTAGGAATTGGTCTCATTTCTTCTAACAAATGTTCTTTAAACTGTGTAGGCAGATCAACAAAATTGAGATGAAAGATGTAGGATGTTGTTGTTTATCTCTGATCTCAACATCAAAAGTATTAAAATAAGAAAACCATTCTCAGATACCCTGTACACATGTGTGCATGGACACATAAACACACACATACCTGCACACATATACATGTACACACATGCATGGACACACACACCTGAATACACACATATGCATGTATGCAAACACATTCACACAGAGATGAGTTTGTGTATAATCTACCTACTCCAAATGGAACTGCTGCCCAGGCTATTGTGCATGGTCAAGAAGGTTCACAGCATGATTCCCAGTCCAGTAGCATGATGGCCATTCAAGGAAGGCACCACAAAGGCTATTCTAGGATGAGTGTGACAGACAAACCCAAATTTCAGTTGTGGATTATGTTCTCTTGAGTTACAATGTTTAATTCTAAAAAAAAAAAAAAATCAGTATAAATTTACCTAAATATATTTTAAATAGTTTTTGTCCTGGAGAAAATATTTCCATTCTTTCTTTTTTTTAATCTAAAACAAAATTTATTTATTCTATGTGTTTTACGCATCATGTATCTTGATCCCATTCATTCCCCATCCCTTCACATCTGTCTTCTGCCCTGCATACTTCTCCCCCAAAATAATCAAAATTCAAGAGAAAAAATTGAAAAAAACAAAATGAGAAAAATTTTAAAAAGGGAAGTTATTTAAAAAAATCTCATCATGGAAGCCTTATTGCAAACCAAGTCAACTCATGTACCCCTTTGTGCATACATTTCTACTTGCACATGCTCACTGCAGAATCATTGGTCTGGTTCAAGATCCCTGGCCTCCACTACATGTTCACTGCTGGGCCCCAACTAGGACTCTTCCTGGACATCCTGCTGCCACCCTGTGTTGTGGAGCTCCTGCAACTTTGGGTCTGTGGGTCTGGTCTCTTCATGTGCTCCAGCAGATCATAGATGAGGTGGATGTTGGGGCAGGCCAAGTCAGAACACCGGGTCTGGGCCTGAGCAACAGTAGGGCTGGTCTGCCACATGGGAAATGAGATAGCTCTCTCAAATACACATGGATGTAAATCTTGATGGTTATAAGTAGCTACTTAAAATTGACACAAAGGCTATCAACAGGGAACAATTTAAGAGAATTAGGTACATATAGCTAATTATTTATATAACTTTTATTTATTTATTTTTTTAACATTCTTTTTGTTTTGTTTTGTTTTGTTTTGTTTTGTTTTGGGGGGGGGGTGGAGCTGAGGACCGAACCCAGGGCCTTGCACTTGCTAGGTAAGGGCTCTACCACTGAGCTAAATCCCCAACTCCTATATAACTTTTATTTTTAAAACTATTTCTGTATTGATATTTTTCCATTCAAGACTAGGTAAAATTCTATATTTAGTAATTTCCTTCCATGATTTTTTTGATGCTTTAGTAATTACCTTTACAAATTTTTCTAAATAATACAGTTTTATCATACTATCCCATTTTCTAAACTAATGCAGCCCACCTTATGCTTCCATCAATTTGGTATATTGAACAAGGATAAAGGTTAAGGCCATCCTGGAGTATACTGTTTTAACTCAAGAGTTTGGGAAATAAAATGGTGAGGAGTCATTCAGAATCTTGGAGATGGAGAGGTGACTCAGTAGTTCAGAGAAATTGTTGCTTTTTGAGATGACCCAAGCTCAATTTGTAGCATCCATGTTGGGCAATTCATAACTGCATGCAACTCCAGCCCCAGAGGATACAATGCTCTATTCTGGCCTCCAAGGATACTTGTACACACATCACACACACACACATCACACACACACACACACACACACACACACACACACACACACACACACACACACGAGAGAGAGAGAGAGAGAGAGAGAGAGAGAGAGAGAGAGAGAGAGAGAACAGACCACAGACAGACAGATAGACAGAGAGAATAAAACAAAAGTTAAAAAACTATTTCAAAATTAGGAAAGAAACTGAGTAAAGCAAATAGCATAGACAGTACTAATATTGATATTCAGTTACACCCTTGACAGCTCAATCATATTATTACATTCTTACCTTGAAGAAATCTCAGGAGCATATTGATGTTGGGTTCTTTCTGTATCATCTCACAGAGGTATTGGCATACGTGAAAATCAAATGTACACCACCCTTCCTACACTATGGTTGAAAGAGTTAATTAGGAAATCTGCAGAATCTAATGTTACTCAGCCTAATACACGGAATTCAACAGGTATAGACAGAATTCAGAAATCCTCCAGCAACTGATGCCTGCCCTAGGTTATCATGAGCTTTGTAAGAACTTGGGCATCCATAGTGTAGTTCCTCCTCACCCAGTAAAATTGAATAACAGCATTTGTATCTGCTGTAGACTAAAATCACATGAGTGCTTGGGCTACATATTATTTAGATGACAATGTCAGGGTGAATACCATCAAAGTGCTTAATTCCCATGAAAATATTTCCTTTTCTGTTAAAATGTAGGTAATGTCTCCCTTTCTGAGTTGGTGCAAAAATCAAATGTAATAAGTTGTAATTGCAGAACTCTGTAAGTGTCTGACCAAGTAAGGAACTCTGCTCATGTTTCTTCTTTTCAAATTTCTTTTCTTAAGCGTGGAAACCACACTGGCCATATTCAAACCACTTCAGCCAAAGAAAGAGAAAACACAATTAAATTACACACTGATATCTTGTTGGCCACATCACAGCAGACCACTATCACTTCTTCCTACCTCTGTCTGCACCTACATGAGGCCACATATAAAGGATGAATCATTCTCTCTCTCCCCCTTCCAGTCCCACCATCCATGGAGCCATAACTATTCAACCTTTCCTTGAAATCTACTGGTTAGAAAAGAGTGGGAAATGGGAAGAAAATGGAAATAAGGCAGAAGGGAGTAAAGAGGTTAAGTTAAGAAAACATGAATTTTTGGAGACATTCCACCTGCTTAGCTTAGGAGAGTAGCTCTAATCCTGAGCAACATACCACAGGAACTGAGTTTATGAAAGGCTAAAAGGGTCAACTATGGAACCATTTCTCACCTTCACCTATTGATCCATCTCCTCAGAGTGTGGGGTGGACCAGCTCACAGTACAATGAATGATCACAATGCAGTAATTATGAATGACCAAGCCCGTCCAAATATCAAGATCAAGATCATATGGATCTAACAAGGGAGAGTGAATTCATGAAAAAAGAAGAGTGACCATCACATCCACATGTCACAAACTTTATCTCTCTCTCCCCCCGCCTCTCTCTCTCTCTCACACACACACACACACCTTATTTAATCATTTAATTTGTCTTCTCATTTTATATGGTCTATAATTCAATTTGTGTTTGCCTCTAGAAAGCATTAAAAACTCAATGGTGTTTCATGAACCTCATTATAATTTAACTTCCAACTCAATGGTCACAACCTTAAATTCTCAATTTTAACAATTCACACTCTTACAGTCCCTCCTCTTTCTCAACAATTGGACTCCTGGAGCTCCACCTGGGGCCTGGCCGAGGATCTCTGCATCCACTTCCTTCAGTTATTGGATGAGAGTTCCAGTTAGGGGTATTTGGCCATCTGATCACCAGACTAGGTCAGATCAGGCTATCTCTCGACCATTGCCAGTAGTCTACAGTGGATGTATCATTGTGGATTTCTGGGGACCTCTCTAGCACTTTGCTGAGACCAAGATTGGAAAAGCACAGGAACAAATAGCCAAACTAATGGGAATACATGAATTATGAACAAAAAGCTGTGGAGCCCCCAACTGGATCAGGCCCTCTGGATAAGTGAGACAACTGAATAGCTTGAACTGTTTGGAAGGCACCCAGGCAGTGGGAACCGGACCTGTCCTTAATGCATGAGCTGGCTGTTTTGAACCTTGGGCTTACACAGGGATACTTTGCTCAGCCTGGAAGGAGGGGAATGGACCTGCCTGTACTGAATCCACCAGGTTGAATTGAATCCCGAGGGGAGTCTTGGCCCTGAAGGAGATGGGAATGGGAGAGAGGGGCTGGGAGGAAGGTGGGAGTGGAGGCGGGAGGGGGGAGGACAGGGGAACCCGTGGCTGATGTGTAAAATTAAAGCACAAATATAATAAATTAAAAAAAGGAGAAAAAAAACAAAAAAAAATCCCAATTTTAGCCTCTTCCACATTCAGAAGGATTAAAAAACTTATCACCTTTGGCTTGCCTTTAGTCTCACAATGTCCCAAAACAAATGTGAAAATTTCCTTCTATAACCAACTATTGTAAATGGCACCAGCATTTGCTCAGATAACCAGGCTAGAAACGAGATGATGGTGGCAGCCTTCTGTTCCCATACATCAAAAGCTCCCTATTGACCTATATAACATTATCATTCTATGGCAAGCCAGCGTTCCCCTTAGTAATCTACTTCCTTCATCCTACATTCTCATCATTTCACTCTTGTCCCAAGTGAGTATTATATTCCTCCCCTCGTCCTGTCTAGGATGCCCTCTTTATATTTCATTATCTGAAAGGCTACATTTAAAACAGAATTCCACATCTGTGATGCAGTAGCACCTTGCCATGCATGCCCCCCTCTGTGAATAGACATATCTCCATAATTAGACTACTAAACAAGCTCTTGTCCCCACAGCCTCCATGTATGCTTAGCATATAAAAAGCACTCAATAACTGTTAGCTTTTTTAAATAACCAATGTAGTGACACTGATGATACAGAAAAGCACTCACATTATATAATAAGTAACAAAAAATTCTCAAAAGATTGTGAGTAAAATGTGCTCTGATGCTTGAGGGCTTTTCAGAGGAGGGAGTCTTGCAGGAGAAAGTTCTGGAAGCAGGCTTTCCCCAGCCTGTGAAGTTACACAGTTATGATTATGTAGGATAGCTTTTTTTATCTCCCTTTGCTGGCAAACATTCCAGAAACAGAGGAGCTTTCTTTTTACCATGTACCAACCAAGCAGTCAGATTAAAGAAGCACACATACATAAAATATCTCTGTCTTCTAGACTATTAAGCAAAAGAGCTTGGAATCTTCAACTTCACACTGGAAGAGTGCATACATGTGTAATGGGTGTGCACTCCTGTTCTTGTATGCATGGTGACCAGAAGAGGACATCAATTATCCTCTATAGCTCTCTGCCTTATTCTTTGAGATGGGGTCTCTCAAATGAACCTGGAACTAGGCTGGAGTTACAGGCATGCAGACAGCCATGTCTAGCTTTTTTTTTTTGGGGGGGGGGAGGTTCTGGGACCTAAACTCAACATCTCTTGTTTATATGGTAAGTGCTGCTACACACTGAGTCATCTCTCTAGTCCCCAGATATTTTCTTCTTCTTGGTCTGTATTTTGTGAACTCTGTGAAGTCCCAAGGCATGTTTGCTTCCTTCACAGCTGGACTCAGTATCTGAGACACAATTCACAAACTGGCATACAGTATTTGGTCCATAAATGTTTAAAATATAAAATACTTGAGTCATTAACACATATTCAATTCTACATTTCACAATAGAGTAATTTTAGTAAAATTCCATCAGTTTATGAATATATAATTCCCAAGACTGTATTGTCCTAACTTTTGGCATGTGTTTCTCTTGCTGTCTCTTGCTGATGGCCAGCAGCTAGTTCCGCAGTCTCAGACTGAATGGAACAAATATTTGGAGCTAATGGATCTCCTCAGCAAGAGATCAGGCTAATTTTAAGAGTGTAGGTGGGTTTCTTCTTGAGCCTTTGCAGACAGTCTGAAATCTCTAGAGGTTGCATGCATCGCTGAAAGGAGCAAGGCAAAATACAGAAAGCCTAGAAATCTAAGTTCAGCTTCTCTGTATAGGTGAGATTCAGAATGATTCTGCAAGATGAGGAGAATCAGGAGCTACCTTACCTGAACAGAAATCATCAGAATACCGATCATAAACAGCTCTGCAGTCCCTTTCATCACACTCGCACGTGTCCCCGTGAATGTCTCCCCAGTCCCCAGTTGGATCAACATCATGGCAAGAACATTCACCACAAACACATGTTCCTAGATGAGAAAATTTAATTTTATGGCAGTCCAGACGAAACAAAAAGTATAAAGAAAGCATCTTCCATAATTATTATTTAAAACATTGATTCTTTTATATTTCAAAATAAATATATTTAGATAAAAATATTCTAAGAAGGGGAAAACCATCTAAAGTTCATGGCAGAGGTTTCTTAATGAGTAAAAGTTATCTACAATTATGTGATATATTTGATATGCCATTAGCATTGTGTTAATTTCTCTCCAAGTTAATATTAAAACAATTCATATTTTTGTCTGCAAGAAACTTAGTAACAATTTGACAAAAAAGTGAAGGTAAAAGTAACAGAAGAACTAGCAAACTCAAAAATCATTCTCACCAACATTTTGTGAAATTAGATGTAAATGATTAATAGTTTCATAAGTGGTATGTGAATGAAGTGTTAGGAGTTGAAAGTATGGATATACCCAGAAGGGGACATGCTTTAGCCAGCCCTAGAGGTAGAATCTAAGGAAACCGAGTATGATGACAGGTCAGAATAGTAGGGTCTTGGACGCCTGTGAAGGAAGACTATTAAAGTTTGTTAAGTCAGATGAGACAGGATTAGAGAAGCAGCTTGAGACAGAACTGAGAGGTCACCATGCAGGTGGGAGATTTTGTGTTAGAAAGTATTTAATTGTCAGTAATATTTTCTTTACATAGATTGTTGGTGGTCAGTTTTTAGGTAGGTAACAGGCAAATTATTTGGGACTAAAAGAAATAATTCTCTTAATTGCTTCTTTAAATAAAAATAAGTAGCAATTTGACTAAATTTTTAAATTACAAAATAAAGTCATAAGATATGAACAAATTTATTCTTATCCAAAATATCTAAAACACAATTATTAAAAGAAAAAATGAAATATATTTAACTACATGCAACTCTAAAATTTGTATTGTAAACAAAATAGCCTAGAAATGCCTAAAGACTAAAAGAGTGGAAGCAAGTTATCTATATGAATGCATGTAGAAAGCAAAAGTATACCCACAAACATATAATAAGGTCTTAGGCATCAAGTCATAAAGTGTAAATATACCTAACATAAGATAAGCAAAGACAGAGAACAAAATATCATAAAGAATTAATGATAAACATGACAAGGGCTGACCATGCAAACAAATATTACTAAGAGCTGGGGGTGAGACCATAATAGTGAGTTAAAATTATTTTGGAGGTTAGATTATCACTGACAATGAAGTATGCATAATCTGGAGGCTTTGACAATGTGGACAGATGCACTATAAATGTTGTGTATGAAGCCAATCAGATACAAAGGATTAGGCAGAAGAGGCATGCTTATGAACACAAGTGAGTTAGTGAGATTTGTAGTGGGAAGCAATTCATTCACATAAACAGTGTTTCCCTTGCTTTTTTCTTTCTTGTTTGTGGCAAGCCCAGGATTTTTGACTGCCATCTTCTATAGACTCTTAACTCTTTCTCTATTTATTAATATTTAAGACACTGTGTCAAGGATTTCCCTATGAACATATGAATATAGTCTATCAAAATGACTTGCACCTTTATAGAAACTGAAAAGAAAGCTTATAGGTTTCTACTTCAATGGTTTTAAAGAAAGCAAAACAGCTACTCGTTTATCACCAAGTAGACCATGGCTCTCCTTTATCAACCTCCCCAGTGAAGGAAAAATATCAGGTATTTGCAATAAACAAACAAACAAATGATCCCACTTAAATTATGATGATGAGAAGGTTTAGTGAGTTAAAGCATATACGGCCATGTTTGACACCTGAGTCTGATTGCAGGGTCCACATGGTAGGACAAAACAGATTGTCACAAGTTGTTCTCTTGCCTTCATAGGCATGCCATGACAAACATACACCCATACACATATATACACAGGTACACAAAATACATTAATAAAATGTTTTTATTTTGATTTTATGCCAGTAGTTAATAACTATAAATTATATTTGATATGCATAAGTATTTAAAATTTCTACTTTAGGTCAGAATTCATGGAGCTATTTGTTTTTGTTTCTGTTTTATTAGACAGAGTTTCTCTGTGTAGCTTTGTGCCTTTCCTGAAACTTGCTTTGTAGACCAGGCTAGCCTTGAACTCACAGAGATCCACCTGGCTCTCCCTCCCAAGTGCTGGGATTAAAGGCGTGCACCACCACCACCCGGCTCATGGAGCTATTTGATACAAGGTTTCTAGTATCTATTATGTTCAATACATTTTTAGTATTGCATTCAGAAGTTAAGTTCATGTATACCAATTCTGCATTTCAGCCAACCCTTCCATTACCCATAATTAATACAGGAGGATTGTCTAACAACCCTCTGGATAATCAAACACTCATGCTGTCAATGGTTCTGTTAGTCAAGAAACATTTAGCACAGCATCTCCAGGAATTGCCTTTTAGCTGTGCTGTACCAGTTTTGGACAGATGCCAAAGAAATACCAGTCCTCATGCTGACTATTTCCTCAGAAAAGCTTAAAGCATGAGAGCAAATTTATTTTCCCTTATCTATTTAGTAAGGAAGAAGAACAAAAAGACTGTTGGTGTCAATGTGGATTTCTAGCAGAGAAAGTGATTATGGATAATGATGCTCCCACACTGAAGGATATGCATAGAGATGAGGTCTTAACTGTGATGAGCTTTGTTTACCACCCAGTCACTTAGTAACATGTATGAGTGACACACCTCTGTTGCTGCAGATTTTGCCATCTGGAGATGTGCATCTTCGCTTGCTTTCCCAGGGGGTGATGTCACACTGGAATTCACATTTATCACCATGCCAACCAGCCTCGCAGTAACAGTTTCCACAGTAACACTTCCCATGGCCTTTACCCAAAAAGAATTTTATACAGTGAGGAAAAAAGCAACTTCAAAGCAGCATTAACTTTCTGTCTCTTCAAAATCATCTTTTGCCTTTGAAAATAACAAGGGCTCCCAGATTTTTGATGAAAATAATCAACTTATATATTTTTCTCCCACTTGAGCTTATTATATACATAATTATACAAATAAAGGCAGCCAATGTATCTTTGCTTTGGCCTATAAGGAAAGTGATTTAAGAAAAACGGATTTGTAAAGAAATGACAAGAATGACTCTGGAAGTCCATTACGCTACCATTTGAAGTACATGCATCACTTGAATGTATGCTAGCCTTATTGTACGGATGTTTCTTGAAATCGTCATTAAAATTGTTCATTTGAAATCAGCCATTAAGAAAGTAGTAGTGCATATTTACTTAGATACTCTTTTTATCATGGCAGAAGCATTCTCAAACTAGAGGAAATATTTCATCTTTTCATTCTACAGTGTCCCACAAACTGTTGTGTTGTGGAATATCATTTAACTAGGGAAAAATGTGTTTAATTTGTTCATGCTGCAGAATATTACTTTATCTGTGTAAAGGTGTGTTACTTTTGTTTATGCTGCATTTGTTTAATTATATAAAGATGTGTTGCATTTGTTTCACCTTGCCTGCCTAAGGCACATTATTTGTCTAATAAAAAGCTGAATAGCAAATAGCAAATGGCAGGAGAAAGGATAGGCAGGGCTGGCAGGAAGAGAGAATAAATAGGAGGAGAAATCTAGATTCAGGAAGAATGAAAGAAGGTGGAGAGAGAGGGAGATACTAGGGGCCAGTCGCCCTGCCACCCATCCAGCCATGGACTAAGACAGAAAGACATGTAGAGTAAAGAAAGGCAAAAAGCCACAAGGCAACATGTAGATGAACAGAAAGAGGTTAAGGTAAAAGAGCTAGCCAGAAATGAGCCTAAGCTAAGCCACGAATCCAAAAAATAATAACAATAAGTTTCTGTGTCCTGATTTGGGAGCTGTTTGGTGGCCCAAAAGACAAAGCCTGGCACACACCCTGTTGTGTTCCACCATGTGGAAAGTTCCAAAGTCAGTCAATAAAACACAATGCTTTCTTGGCCTCACAATCAAACTCCCACTCTGATGTCAAGAGAATACAAATGAGAGCTAAGAATGTGCCAAGTGTCACACTACAATGGCCACCTTGCTATAATCTTACATGTTCACTTGTACATACCACAAAGCCATCTGCAATGAACTGCCATCACTACACTTCCATCCTGAATGTCTATCTGACCCTCTCTAAATGGCTCCAAAATATTTACTTACCTTCCAGTTCATTTTCTATGTGCTCTCCTCTTTGTAATTATCTCACTCAAACATGGATGAATATCCTCTTTATTTTCAATATAGACATTGTTAGTCATAAAAGTTTGTTTTTTGTGAGACTCTGACTAAAGTATTTATTCTTCAATTTCCTTCTTCCAGGGCCATAATTCTGGGATGACCATGGAAACATGTCTAGTGGCTACTTTTTAATTGCTTACAGGTGTATTTTTTACTGTAATATTATGGTATCCTTTATTAATGGTTTATTATTATAATAAATGTCCATACTTTATATGGAGGTTCTTAGAATATTTATGAAATTCAATATTCAAAAAGGGTTTGTAGAAAAATAATCATTAAGATAAGGGGTTAATTGTGAAAAGAAACAGAGTGGGGGTAGGCCTAGGGAAGAGGGGAAGTGAGGGGAACTGGGAGAGTGAAGGGGAAGGAAACTGTGGTCAGGATGCATTGTATGAGAGAAGAATCTATTTTCAAAGGAAAAAAGACAAGAGGTTAAGTAGGAAAGAAAGCTCATGTAAATCTACACTTTAAAGAAGATACGAAAAATAATTCAAATGAAGGGTGAGAAAAGACTTTAAGACAACAGAAGAATCTTAAATAAAATGTAAGCTTCAGGAAAATGCATATCCTAGACAAAAAAATACAACTTTATACTGTATACATAAACAGACAGAAGAAATTCTCTTTTTTTTTCTGTGTGGTATCAATGATAGACTATAAAATCCTTTCTCAACAGATTGTTTTTATGTGAATGACACATGGGAAACTCTAGGATTCTGAGCAGCATCACTTCCACAGAATGTTATTGGATGCTGGCAACTGTAGTTAGAGATGCTGCATGATGAAATTCCAAACAAGCAGAAACACCAAGTAACAAAGTTGAAAGTTAAACATATCCTATTGTATTGTTTCAAGTTATTTTTTAATTTGCATATACAAATAAGCTTTGCCTCAGAGATGTATATCAAAACTCATTGGTCCCAAAACATTTTCTCTTATACTTTTCTGATAATCAGCTGAAAATAAAATATCCAGATTGTAAATACATCATGTCTGTGGATAATTTAACTGCAAAACCTTTTCAAAAATGTTTTCAATAGAGTCTGGCCTAGAATAGTGGCTCAGATGAGTTTCCTTTGCATTTGTTTTAGTCTGGTTGTACATGCAGGTGACCAGAGACAAAGGTCATTCCAGTTTAAAATAAGAACATTTGGATAACACTACAAGACTATGTGGAAGCCACAATGGTGTTAAGAAATTGGCAACCTGTCTTATGGTTGTGATGCCTTCCCAAAGCTCTCTGATACCTCTGGGTTCTAGTATCCCTGATCTTGCTAGGATATGCCAGACCAGATTAAGTAGGATAGAATCCTTTTGGAAACAGCAGAGGAGAGTTAATTTAGTTAGTGACTCTCACTCACTGCTCTCTACTACCATTTCATTGTGCCAGCCAAAATTGCAAAAATGAACATTCTGGGCAAGAGCTTGCCATGAGAAGAGCAGAAAGGAAACTAAAAGATAGGTGGTGAGAAGTCACTATTCTCAGGGAGCTGGAAACTCTAGGGCAGGCATACAGTGTGAATGGTGAAGGGTCAGAAACACAGTTCTAGTGTTGACAGACACCAATCAGGAGGCTATCATATAGGTGGGATGGCCCTGAACATGTTGATCATGTTACCTATGTCTCTGTTCCCACTGTTTGAGTAGATACAATCTCAGAGTGATTCTTTTGGGTATCATAAGACATAATATATTGCATATAAAGTGTATGTTACAGCCCTTAACAATAAGGAATGGGCAAGAATTAATTCAAGAGAAAAACTTACTGAATGATGATGACACAGAAAATGTCAGGGAAGTATTATCTACATGTAGTGGATGCTAATAGAGGAGCTAAAATAGGGCATGGAACTGTCTAAAGACTTTTGATTTAGAAAGAGAATAAAATGAATACAGTTAAGAGATATGGAAAATGTATCATTGTGGATTTCTGGGGACCTCTCCAGCACTCTGGCTATTCCTGTTCTCATGTGGTCATCATTTATCATGGGCTGTGATTCCTTGTTCTCCCTTTCTGTTCTTGATCCAGCTGGAGGGAGTAGGGAGGACAGGGGAACCCATGGCTGATATGTAAAATTAAAACACAAATATAACAAATAAAAAAAGGAGAAAAAAAGAGATACGGAAAAATAAGACACAGCAATAGTAGCTAATGTGAGCAAAAGAAACGTTCTAATAGAACTACTTCAGAGTTGTGCTGCTGGCTTGTTGGATCACTAATGTTCACTTCTGGAGGCAATGTAGTTTTTCATTTAAATAGTTCTAGAATACTCTGAAGGTCTTCATTTAACTCTTCTTACATGATAGGTTTTCCAAACACAGGTTCAAACCAAACTGGAGGAGAAGTTTAAATAAAGGAAATTATACAATAAAACAGGTGAAAAACAGGGGCTTTTCCTTTACAACCTTAACATACATACCTCCACATACTTCGTCCGTTTCATCATCTATGCATTCTCTATCATCACACTCACAAAATTTGCCATAAATGAGTCCTTTTCCATATGAATTATCACACTTGCACCTTCCACACTGGCATGTACCTAAACAGTAAAAATGAGAAGAATGTTACACACTAGAAATGATAAGTAATGATGCTTTCCCATACTTATTTCAAGTAGGTAAAGAACTCAAACCAATTTAATGTTGCAATTAAACATTTCTGTGGCTACAGTGAGGTAGAGGGCAAGTTACTTATTTTTAGATTAATGTGGCACAGAAATTATAATTTGTACTTCACAGTTATTACTATTGACCTCCAGTAGTTTAATGAGCATCAGTGTGACCCCCTCAAAACATGGAGGTCCTTATATGTGCCTTTTGAAATAAGTAGTGAATGAATATTTTCTAATCACCTGTGCCCAAGGGAACTAAAACACTTTTAAGTGACTGAAGGAATCTTGCTCATCTTCTCCACCAGTATTTGTTGAATGTTTTGCCTTATATTGGACCACATTATTTATATAATAAATAATTAGATAAATGTTAAGTAGTAAATATTAATAAATATGCAAATGAAAAAAATGTATGTACCCTGATAATGTCACACCTTAGCATTAGCTGACATTTTTGTTCTGAGGATGACAAGACCACAGTGGGTTTTCTTAGACACAGATTCTTGGGACCTCAACAGAATCTCAAAGCAGTTCAGAGAATGTTAGAGGTTCTGGAAACATTAGATCTACCACAATCCACATACTCACCCTGCCAGAGTGTTTAACTACATCCCACAAGATTGATTTTACTTAAAGTAACATTTTATCGAAACAATATTAACAAGTCAGATGTCTAACTGTTCTAATAAATAGTTTTCCCTTTGTATTGAGCTTCACAACAATGGACATATGAAAGCTAAGACTTTATGAGTTACCAGGATGGCTCTAATCTTTGGAAATTTAACTGACAATCAAGTCATCCATAGGAAATAAGTGTGCTAAAATAAATAGAGAAGTGCAAATGTTGCAAAAGCACATAGCAAGGAAATTCAGCTGAGAGCTGGAGGTCAAAGAAAGGGTCCTGAGGAAGCAGCTGGGAACTGAGAGCTAAGATAAGTCAAATAAATAAATACATAAACAAGCAAATAAATAAATAAGACACAAAAGCAAAGCCTCAGTGGTTAAAGAACAAATACAATAGGACTGAAAAGTGACATCAAATGAACAAAATCAGTAGATAGAAACTTCTAGAAATTATGTAGCTGATGCTAAGGATCTCCAACACCTGTGTTTTCACAAGGACCACAAGAAAAGACATACATCTGGATGAGGTAATTCTTGTTGTCACATGGAACATGAACTGAAACTGGGAAAAATGGGTGCTTAGAAGCAAATGACAGAATTCTTATTTTCATACCTTCCACATGCTCTGCTACCCAAATCACCTGCAATTTGCTATTATCTGTAAGGCCCCCTCTCATAAAATCACAAACGAACAGTGATTTTTGTAGAATCTGACTTTGTTGTTTTGTACCTTGAGGGAACTCCTATGAATCTGACATATATATTAAACTCAATTCTCTTGTACTATTTTTTCCTGAAACCTATTTTAATTTATAAATGTTACTTGAAATATAATGTTATAATTTTTGGTACTGCTTCATTTATTTTTCCCTCATTATCACCTTTCTCTTTTACTTTCACATCTCTCCTTTCTGTTTCTCTACCACCCACATATTTAGTCATTAAGCTTCCTTGTGACCTATTATACTTCTGTCAAAGTACTATAAGAGATAATAAGATAAAGAAAATTACATAAATCAAAGACCAGAAATAAAAATGCAGATGATATAAATGTACACTTCCATGTTTTATAAACATACAATACAATCATATGGAAACTACACAACAGAAACACATTCATAACAGTTCCAACGTGTTATACAAAAATGATTGATTCAGCAAGAGGAGAAAGGCATTAGGAAAAAGTCAATTCTTAAGTTATTACTGATAAATGGAAAAAATTCCAGTAAGTGAATTGAAATGCCAAGAAGATTTGGGATGATGAGAAAAATTAGTAGATAATTATGGTGAAAAATAAAAGAATAGGTAAGAGTCTGATGGGTTTAGATGAAAGGGTATAAACAGTACATGTGGCAGAGATAAAGAATTGAAGAATATTGGCTAAGGATTTTAGATTGTCCTGGAATACCAGGAGCCTGCCATGGTTTGGCAGCAGAGAATAACTTGGTGAGAGATGCAAACTCACAAGTCATTTTCCGTCCAGAAAGATGGGCAGGAACTGACACTGCCTCCAAGTTTCATGACTCCTCACTGACATCTTTTACTGGCAGGCTCATTCCCATCCACACATGTGAACCATTCCTCACCAGAGTGGGAAGTCTCCAACAGCTTAGAGACTTCCTGTCTCACCATCCAGCAGAATTCACATCTGAGCCTCCAAGACATGGCAGATGGGAGCCCAAGTAGAAGTGCCAGACTCCTGTGTTCCTGCTGTGTCATCCTACATCTCACTCTTGGTTGCCAGTCAATCACACGCTAGGACTGGTAAATTTGTACTTGATTATTTTAGCTCCAGTTTTTCCTGCTGCCTAATAAAGCTGGTTCTCTCTATGATGACTTACTAGATTTGAATACCAATCTTGCCTCTGTTCTCAGGTGCTGAGGCTTCACCTTGCTCTGCACATTGTCACCTTTCTGGCTCTGATATAAAGAAAGCTTCTGGAAGTTTTGTTCTTAGTTCCTTCTAAACATGCCTTTCAGTTTATGCCCCACAGTAGTTACCTCCCCTTCCCTCTTCCAAGCTACTTCCAGAGAACCGAATTATAAGAAAAGACAGAATTACTAAGGGAGATGTCTCAGTTAAGGTTTCTATCTGTGTGATGAAGCATCATGACCAGAAGTTGGGGAGAAAAGGGTTTATTTGGCTTATACTTCTACATAATAGTTCATCATCAAAAGGTCAGTATAGGAACTTAAGCAAGGCAGGAACCTGGACACAGGAGGTCATACAGAGGTATGGAGGACTGCTGCTTACTGGCTTGCTCCTCATGGCTTGCTCACCCTGCCTTCTTATACAACCCAATATCACCAGCCCAGGGATGGCACTGCCTGCAATAAGCAGGAAAATGCCTTACAGCCAGATCTTATGGAAGAATTTTCTCAATTGAAGTACCCTCTGTTCCAGCATGTCAAAACTATCTATTACAGGGAAGTAATACAATTTGGAGTGGCTGGTAATGAAACAGGCTGGTGAAAATTATCATTAAAGAAGAACTGGGTGAGAACAAGATTGGCAAAAGAAACCAAAAGACATACATTAAGACAAAATGTGAAGGCAAGGATTAAATGTAAATTTGAGTATAACTTTTCCTTTTGGCCTATGAATCTCGCTCCTGATATTTATCCTAATAATAAGATCTCCAAGAGAAGGAAAATGCAGATAAGCCAAATAATGTCATGGATTATTATCTATAACTTCCAAATAATAGAAGCTCTAAATGCCTAAGTATAGGAGGCAAATTGAGTAAGTAGCATTGCACAGAAAAACTCAGTACTAAGCTGTTGAGAAAAGAATAGAAAAGACTCTCAAATACTCAACTCTCATGTGGAGTTGAGTGGCAGAGGCTGACTGCTAAATAGCATAGTGATCTTGCTGCCTTGTATGTGAAGGATAAAAGAAAACTCCTGGTTCTGGAGAGATAGCTCAGTGGGTAAGTGTGCTTGCTGTACAAGCATGAGGGCTTGAGTTCAAATCCCTAGCATCTATGTAAGAAGCCAGACAAGGTTCTGTGTTTTTATTACTTCAGCACTGGAAGAGAGAGAAAGTGATCCTAGGAGCTTACTGGACAGACAGCATAGTTTTATTGATAATCTTCCCAGTCAGTGAAAGATCCTGTTAAAGCACTAAGGCAAGATATCCAACATATTGTTCTGGGTTCTATATTCCTGCATAGGCACATACACTTGCATACTCTTGTGCACACACTGCCCCCACAAAACATTGAAAAATAATACTTAAAGAGGGGGGATGGCACAAGGGGTGTAAGGGGGGAGAAAGCCCAAAGTAGCAATTCGTTCCGTACAAAGCTAACAGGTGCGAGAGATTCTCTTTGCTAAAGACTGATGAATCTGAGTATACCCTCTGCATAGTGTTGACTTTTGACCCCTCTTCATCCTCTATATTATAATCTTATTAATAATAAATGGAAGAGAGGCTAACAAAAAAATCCTAAAATAAAAGTAAACAAATGAATAATCTCAATTGTGTTTCAAATAAGTGACATGAGCACCCTAAAACAAGATTTAAAGGAAGCCATGTAAGATGAATATAGCTTTAACTGGACTCCTAACCTGAGGCATGGTTAGGGGAGAGTTAGGGTGGGTGGACATGAAGTGTAACCAAGTCCATTTTTGTTTTTGTATGTTTATTTTGTATAGTTATGTCTATGAACAATTCTTAAAAAACAAATTTAGATATAGGTAGTATAGAATTGGGGAAAATAATAAATATACTGATGCTATGAGAAGGCATCACAAAGGTCAAATTGAGCAATTTTTCATTAAAGAAAATAGATAGATGGACAGTGGGTGTGGTTGTTTGAAAGAAAAGGGCCCCCAAAAGAAGTGGCACTATTAGGAGGTGTGGTCTTTTAGAGTAGGTGTGGTCCTGTTGGAGAAAGTATATTACTGTGGAGGCAGGCTTGAGTTCTCTTACATGCTCAAGTCACACCCAGTGAGACAATCCATTTCCTGTTGCCTTCTGATCAAGATGTAGCCAGCACCATGTCTGCCTGCATGCCACCATGCTCCCTGCCATGAAGATAATGAACTCATACCAAGCACCCCAATTAAATGCTTTCCTTTATAAGAGTTGCTGTGGTCACAGTGTATTTTTACAATAGAAACTCTAACTAAGACAGTGAGCATAATGGCACATGCTTGTGATCTCAGTACTAGGGACATAGGCAGGAAGACCACACTAAGTTTGAGTTTAATCAGGACTATAGAGAGAGTTAAGCCAGCTTGAGCTACACAATGAGAACTTGCTTCAAAAATTCAAAACAGAAACAACATTAACACACACACACACCTTAAAAAGAAAAAGAATGAGAGGATGGCTGTAATATAGGAATGTGCCAAGAATGTTAATGCACACCTTTAATCCCAGCACTTGCAAAGACAAAGCAGGCTGATCCCAGGGTAACTGAAACTAGCTTGGTCTCTATAGTGAGTTCCAGACCACCCAAAGAGTAAGACTTTGTCTCAAGGTGGGGAAAAACAATTCTGCATATTTTCTCTTTTATGTAATATTACTGTACCAAGTCACATTCCCTAAAATATCTTCAGATTCAATAACATTCATTTGTTTGTGTGTGTATATGTATTTGTATATATGTTTTGTGTGTGTGTGTGTGTGTGTGTGTGTGTGTGTGTGTGTGTGTGTGTGTGTGTGTTTGGTGGGTGATGAGTCAAAGAACTACTAGGAGCAAAGAAAATATTGCAGTAGGCAGAGAACTGAGGAGACTGTCTTTAACACAGTCTGATCTAACTGCTCAGTTTGCTCATCCTGGCCTAATATATGCTAACACCCCTAGCTCTGCATACAGCCCTGATTCCATTATCAAAATATCCTGACTGAGCTTAATCTACACTAAGCAATTTGTCACAATCAAACTGTGGAAAAGTCCCCTCTCTGCTTACAATAATGCAAGCTTCAGGGGTGGGATATATGTCTAAATGTCAAAGGTTTGCCTTTACCATGTGAAACAAATCTTGTACCTCTGGATCTGACCACACAGATGGCCCCAAAACCCAAACCAACAACTAAAGTAAGGATGATAAGCAAACAGCTGTTCTTCATAGCCTGTTATGCATATTTGCTTGCTGTGGAGTTGCTGAAAAAGCCTTCTGATTTGCAATACTTTCTCACTAGTTTGAATTTCTCCCTCCTTCGCTGGTGTAGAAAAAAAAAAAAAAAAAAAAAACAGGCCATCAGAACAGAATACTAAACAAATTGATAGCAAGCAACTCTCCCCTAGATGAATGAAGATGATTCATGCACTCACAGTCACAGAAAAATAAATCTTCTCGCTCTAAAACAAAACAAAACAACAACAACAAAAGCTCACACTATATCAAAACAATTGAAGCTGAACCTCCAGGGCAGTACATGAACACTGGAATTTTAGTACTTTCTGTTGGATGTTCAGGTTCAATGTAGTTGGAAAAAGTGACTTTGAGGTGCCATGCATAAACATGCTGAGGCAATTTAGTTACAATTACAGCATCTAACTACCACTGCATTCTAAACTGCAACTGTTGTTTTATGAAGTTTTGCTAATTAATTTTAACAGCTTCTCTGTAACTCCTAAGCAATATTTCTATGTAACCCCTATGAAATACACAAATATTTTGCAAAAAAAAAAAAAAAACAAACCAAAATCAAAACAAACAAAAAACTGTGCTATCATTATACCCTCAAGGAGGTTCATACTCAGTATCTGAAACTTCCATCAAATTGAAAATTCTAGTTCCATTGCTGCTAAGGTGTAAATTCAAAGCACTCTTGATCTCTAATATAAAATAATTAAGTCAGTCATGTAAGTGTTAATCAACATTTTAATCCAGCACTCAACATCACTGCTTTCCATTTACACAAAACATCACCTAGCTTCATTTCTGGTGAATGCCTTGCTTGAAAGATGCATCATAATCAGCTGACTGAGACTCAGCAAGCAAGGTGACATCCTTTTCTGTATCAATTTATCTAAATTTCACTTTAAAAATGCATACTCAAAAGTAGTCTCATTCAGATGTTTACCATTTCTACATCTATAAAATTCCATTAAAATCCAAATTTTGACTATTTTAATGAAGAACTTTACAGAGATTCAGCTCTTACCTGCATTGGAGCAGATGATATCTTGAGAGTTCCTGCACATCTGGTTGCTGATTTTTTTTGTCAGGTCACACTTGGTTGGGTACTGGCAAGCTTCCCCAGACCAACCCACATCACACTTGCACTTGCCGCAGTCACAAGTACCATGGCCTGAGAAATCAACAACATCTGGTGAGACTCAGAATTTTTTTTAACCAAGGAAGGGCCTACCATAACAAGAACTTTTAGGGGTGGTGTTGCTTCTGCTATACTATATACTAGGCCCTCAGTGGGACTCCTCTTGGATATCCTACTGTTGCCCCACGTCATGGAAATTTTGTAGCTTTGGATCTGCAGGACCAGCCCCTTCACATGCTCCATCAGGTCATAGATGGGATGGATGTTAAGGTGAGTCAACTCATAGCCCTATTTCTGGGCCTGGATGGTAGCTGGGTTGGTCAATTCACTAGCTCTCCATTATCCTTAACACCAGTGCAAGCTCTCCAGCACTGCTCCTACCTAGCTTACCCAATGCTGCCCACAGCAAGGGCTGGGGCCAGTTGTCCTGCTCTTACACCCTCCATTAGCTTACCTGCACCCATACCACCAGGGCCAACTCTACTTTTTTTTTTTCCCCCAGGCAAGGTGTAGGACCTACTCTGCTGAGTGTGGCAGCTAGTGAGAGGCAAGACCAGGTCTCCCATCCTCATGTCCCTCAGGCCAGCTCTCCCACTTGCCACATTGGTGAGAGGAGGTGGGTAAGGCATCTCTCCCTCACCCATGCCACCACAAGGCAGATGAGAGCAAGACAAGCTCTCTTATGGTGACATTCTTGGGGTCAGTTCACCACTACCACCACTCCTGTCAACAGGGTCAGCTCTACTGTGCTGCCCAGGCAAGGTGTAGGGCCTGCTTTACAGAATATTGCAGCCAGTGAAGGGTGGGCTGATTCTGTGCAGCCCTATTCTAAAAATAGTCTTTGGTGATAACAGGAGTCATGGACATCAACCCAGACATGGCCCTTGGCAGCAGCCCAGGCCCAGACATCATCATGGTCCCAGGTGTAGGCAGGCCTTATCAGCCCTTTCATCACCACCTTCACCTCTTCAGATCTACCTGTCTCCACAGGACATAACCCATTTTGCCCCCTCTCTCCCACACTCCACCATATATTTGCACACCATAATGGTGCCCAACCTATTGGCACCAAAAGGCATTGGGCAGACCCATGGTTTCTTCTACCCAACCAGGGCAAGCGGCCCCAGGCAAGCATATGGGTGTCCTTTACCCACCTGTTTCTAACCCTGATATTTCTTTTATGTATATATTAATTATCACCATGGAATGTCATAGACATTAAAGTGTGTATTGTGATTCTTTTTTTAATTAAGAATTTTTTAATTCATTTTTACATACCAACCACATATCCCCCTCTCTTCCCTCCTCCCATCCCCCAGCACCCCCTCCCCCCACCCAACCTACACCTCATATCCTCCTCAGACAAGGTAAGGCCTCCCATGGGGAGTCAGTAGAACCTGGTACATTAGGTTGAGGCGGGTCCAAGCCCCTCCTCCTGCATGAAGGCTGTACAAGGCATCCCACCACAGGTGGTGGCCTCCAATGCATTGTGTTTCTTAATGAAGACATTTGAATCCATAATCAAAAAGAGAAGAGCCACATCCTCATTAGTTTGTCTCAGTCCTCCCTGTTTTCAATTATCATTTTGCTTTTAGGCTATGCTATTTAAATGGTTATGAATACAGGCTTTATTAAGTCCTATTTGAGAAAGCATATTAATGTTTTTGTTGTCTGTTCATCAGTTAGCCCTAAATTCAAATCACATAAAATTCTTTGTCCAAGAATTTACAGATTTCAAACTCAAGCAGACATGATGGAAGTTACTGAGGTAGTCATCCACCAATGTTTGTCACCTTGTGTGGAGGACTATAGTTCATAACTTCTGGGAATAAGTTATGACACTTTCTGACCTCCCTTGACCTTTAACTGGGCCTGAGAAGTTGAGTAGTTTTGATGGGGTTGTAGGGAGTACATTCCTACATACTCAAGATAATAATAGCACTATGTCTTAATGTCTGAAATTATATAACCTCATATCAACAATCTTTTAATGTGGTAGGAGAAAATCCAGAAAGTCATTCAGAATGCATGGATCAGGGGCTGCCCATTGTGTGCATCAGACTGTGAACCTATGACTCGCTGAAGATTAAAATTCCTCTTCATGGGATCCAGTCTATGTATATGTTTGTGTTTTCATTGAACTTATCCAAAATAATCCTCAGAAGAACTCTAATTAAGTTCATTTTATTCACATGTATCACTTTGTGTTCCTACAAGCATAAGAGACTGTGCCTATCCAACATGTAGTCTACTTATAAAACTGTTAGGTTTTAAATCTGGGACAAACTGCTGAGGTGTCTATTTAACATATCAAAATGGACCTGGCTACTGATCCTCCCTACATCCCTCAGTCCCCACCTGTTACAGGGTCCTCCTGGTTAGCATACAACCCTACCCTAACCTTTTCCAACACAGGAGCTGGGCTGCCCTTCCACCAGCTGCCCTTCCCTGTACAATCCAACTATTTTGGTTTCCTGGTCCCTTTCACTTACTCTCTTTAGGCCTCCTAGCTGCTACAACTGATTTCCTCTTTTCTCTCTCCCCTCACCTCCCCCATCTCCTCACAGGTCTCAAGGACATGTCCGAGGACTCTCCCAGATGTCCCTGATTCTGTCTATGCCCTTCTATCTATAAATAATCTTTCTCCTCCACAATACCCAGGAACAGTCATATTCCTTTCCTTTTTATTTTTTTCATTCATCAAGTGCTGAAACCCAGGACCAATCGCGCCTTTTCCTTTCCTTTTATTTTCTTTTTTTTTTTTTTTTTTCTCACTGTAAAGCTAAATTCTTGAAGTGGACAAACTTCTTTCAGTTGGTAAAGAATCTTATCTTGTATTGACTCTTTAAGGTACTAATATGTTAGGTGAACTGTATGTATTGCCACTCTTCCAGTTCCATTTGAGCCATTTCTGATGGTTAATCACAATAAAAAAAATGGTGCATATCAACAGCAAAGGATGTAGAATTTGCTCAGAAGCTAAGCTAAATAACTATGGTATTAGTGATTGATTCAAGAATAAAATGACTAACCTGTGATTCTCTTACATTGAATGGAACACCTTATATCCTAATTTAAAGATGTGTATGTGTGTTATCCATACACAGAGATAGCCAACATTTGATAGTTTTTGTAAGTTAAAGATTACAAAATTTTAAAGAAGGATATTAAAAACAGAGAGAAATAAAGAAAATTTATACATAATAGGAAGATATAATCTATGCCAAAATGACCCCAAGGGTTATCAGTGGAAGCAAAGTTCTAAGGAGTTTATTCCTCACAATGGTCCTGGGAGACCCAAGTTCTATTACAACATGATTTCTTCTTACAGAATTCAACCTTGAAAACATTTCTGGGCAAGAGCATGTCACGTTTATAGAAGCAAATGTTAGGACTTCATGTATTACATTGTTCAGAGAATCACCTCCAAACTTCTTTCCCAACATGATAACACATTTCTGTGAGTCAGAGTGTGACCCCTAATCCAGGTGACCTAGAACTAGGTTCACATTTCTCAGGTCTAAAGGTGATTTTTGATAGCCCATAGCTACATCAAGTCCTAGCCAGAAAAGTAGCCTTCAAGCCTGACAGTTCTGTTGTTTCTTTTCTAAAACTTAAATTTCTATAACTCTGAAATTCAGTATTTAAATAAATAATTCAGCATACTTGAGAACAAGTCCATTGACCTTCAAGTAAGTTCTAAGGAGTCAAGAGAAAACAAGCACAAAAAACAAAAACGTCAGAGAAGAGCAAAATAAGACCCAGCTAATGCAGTGGGGGCAACATGTGCAAAGCTCCTTTCATTCTTTGCAGGCTCAGCCATGGTGATGTCAGTTACAGAGAAAGAAGACAGGCTGCAGTGGAATATGAAATCAATACTTCCATCCAGAGGAAGAACTCTGAGACCTAGTCTCCTGGGTGAGTTAACTCTTTATTCCTACAGTGATACAGAAAAGATTTTGTGAAAAAGTAATCAAGCCACTGTCACTAGCTCATCACTTCCTGATGGACTTTAGGAGGGCAATGTGAAGGGATTATCCTCTCCCTGAACCGCTGGTGAGTTCCTTAGAAGGTATGATAGTTTGAACATAATTATCTCCCATAAGCTCATGGGGAGTGGTACTATTTGGAGGTGTTGATTGTTGGAGTAGCTATGGTCTTGTTGGAGGAAGTATATGACTGTTGTGGGGTGGAATGAGGTCTCATATATGCCCAAAATGCATCCTGTGTGGTGGTTTGAAAGAAAATGCCCCCCAAAGGGAATGGCACTGTTAGGAGATGTGGCCTTATTGGAGAAAGTGTGTCACTGTGGGGGCGGGCTTTGAGATCTCTTGCTCCAGCTTCCCTCAGTGTGACTGTCAGTTGACTTCCTATTGCCTGTAAGATGTAGGACTCTCAGCTACTCCAGCCCCATGTCTGCCTTCACACCACCATGCTCCCTGCCCTGGTGATAATGAACTGAACCTCTGAAACTGTGAACAAGCTACCCAGTTAAACATTCTCCTTATAAAAGTTGCCATGGTCATGGTGTCTGTTCACAGCAATAAAATCCCTCACTAAGATAGAAGTTGGTCCAGGGACTGTGGTATTGCTGTGATGCCTGACCATGTTTTTGTTTGGAGGAATTTGGATTTGGGGAGTTTGTGTTGGGAAAGCAGTAAAGTGCTCTAAGCTCTGCTTATTGAGAAATACCAGTAGGAGCATGAACAACAATGGTGCTAAGAATGATTTGAACTGTGGTGGGTAGGCTCAAGAAGTTTCAGAGGAGAAGAATTTTAGTACATTATCTAGAGATTATACTTGTGATATTTTGGTGAAAAATGTGGCTGCTTTTTGCCCTTGTCCAAAGAGTCTGCCTGGGCTAAAGTGAAGAGCTTTGGATTAATTCTTTTGACAGAGGAAATTTCAAAACAGCATAGTAGTATATAGACTCTGTGTTGTGGTGATTAGTGTCAACTCTAATGGGGATTTATAATGAAAAGGAACAAGCTGAGCAAGGAAAAATATAAAATGTGTAATTCTTGCTTGATAACTGTTTTGTTATATGTAATTTTTCTATGTTAAAGTTAAAACCTTCCTTTTTGATTAGACAGAAAAGGGGAAATGATATGGGACCTCTTTCTGTACATTATGAATATGTGTTGCTCCCATTGGTTAATAAGTAAAGCTGCTTTGGCCTATGGCAAGGCAGAATATAGCTAGGCAGGAAAGCCAAACTGAATACAGGAAGAAAGAAGGACACCAGAGAGACGCCATCCAGCCACTCAAGGAGCAAATGCCAGCAGACCAGTAACACCACAGCCACTTGGCAATACATAAATTAATAGAAATGGATTAATTTAAGTTTTAAGAGCTAGCTAGTAATAAATCTGAGCCATCGGCCAAACAATTATAATTAATAATAAAAGGAGCACCAGGAAGTGGAATGGAGCTAAGTCCTGTATTCAAGGAGATAAACAGATTAAGAAGTGGAATAAAGGGAGTGGGGACTTCAGGTCAAAATCGCACCTAGCTAAGGAATTAAAGAGAAGTTTAGAGCCTGGTATGGTTGTGTACACCTTTAGTCCCAGGACTAGGAAGACAAAGGCTGATAAATCTCTGAGTTTGAGCCCAGCCTGGTTTGTAGAGCAAGTTCCAAGACAGCCAAGCTTAGGCAGTGAAGGTAGCCATCAAGAACAAAAAGCTGGTGAAGATACAATTGAATGAGGGGAACATGTTCCAGCCCCAGTAAGCAGCAGAACTTGGCAGCTTCAGCCACATGGTTCTGGATTTAAGGACAGAAGAAAGAGATTATAGAATCTCCCCCAGTGACTAAAGAAAACTGCTAAATTCAGCTATGTATCAGGGGTGTCTGTAAATTGAGACCTAGGGATGCCAATGTTTGAAGCTGTGAATGTAGACTGGATTTCATTGGAGACCCCGACAGAGATGGATGGAGATAGGATACCTTCCCAGGAAAGCTGCTGGCAGGGAATGGAAACAGCCCAAGAGAGAAGGCTGAAAGGAGCTGGAGATCTGAAGAGCATTTTGACATCAGACATGGAGATGCATTGTGGTGATATTTTACTTGTGCTTTGATAAATAAATCTTGCCTGGAGATCAGGGGAAAAGGCCAGCCATTTTAAGTAAAGAAAGTCAGGTAGCACATGCCCTTAATCTGATCACTTATCAGACAGGGTCTCTTTGTGTTCAAGGCCATACTAGGGAACAGAAACAATCGTGGAGACACATGCTTTATTCCAAGTACCAAACATAGAGACCTGGAGGTCTGTACAGACAGGCAGTGACAAGGAACTGAGGTAGCTGGGCTAAAAGCCAATGAGAGGGCAGAACAGCAAGGCATATAAAGGTGTGAGTAGACAGGAAGTAGTTCACATTTGGAAGCTGCAGAGTTGGTGAGGTAAGGTTGGCTGGTGGCTCTCCCTATTTTCCTGATCTCTAAGGCTTTCACCCCTATATTTGGCTCTGTGTTTTTAATTTAATAAGACCATTTAGAAATCTGTCTACAATGCATGGAGTTTGGAATTTGCCCAGATGGTTTTTGGTCTTGCTTTGGTCCAGTATTTCATCACTAAACTCTCTTCCCTACATTTTTGAATGTTAATGTGGTAATGTATTCTATGCCATTATATGTTGGAAGTATGTGATCTTGTTTTTTAATTATTATTTTGATTTTCTAGGAGATTACAGTTTAAAGACTGCATGAATCTCAGAAGAGACTTTGAATTCTGGACTCTAAAACATTGTTGAGACTGTGATAAACTATAGAGACTTTTGAAGTTGGACTAAATGTATTTTGCATTATGATATAGTTACAAGCTTATTGTAGTCCAGGGAGTGGAATGTGGTAGTTTGAATATAATTGGTCTCCATAAGCTCATGGGCTGTGATATTATTAGGAGGCATAACTTTGTTGGAGTAGGTATGGCCTTGAAGGAAACACTATGGGGATGGGCTTTGAGGTTTCATATATGTTCAAGCCACACCTTGTGGCTCAGACCACTTTCTGTTGCTTGCAGGATCAAGATGTAGTTCCTTCTCCACTCTCAGTTCCTTCTCCAGTACCATGTCTGCCTACATGCCGCCATGTCCTGCCATGACAATGATGGACTAATTCGCTGAAATTTCAAGCCATCCAATTAAATTTTTTACTTTATAAGAGTTGTCATGGAAGGTCCAGGCAGTGTTGGCACACTCCTTTAATCCCAGAACTCTGGAGGCAGAGCCAGGCAGATCTCTGCAAGTTTGATGCCAGCCTGGGCTACAGAGCAAGATCCAGGACACACACCAAAAACTACACAGAGAAACCCTGTCTTGGGGGAAAAAAAAAGATTTGCCATGGTCATGGTGTCTCTTCCCAGCAATAGAAACCCTAAGACAGAAGGCATCCTAGAACAATTCAGAAATTGGATTCATTTATATGTATGGTAACTGTTTTCAACTGAAAATAAAAATGTTATCAGTATTGAAAATAATTTTAAATCAATTAGGCATTTTTATATATTGATGAAAAATTATTATACTTTCCTCTGCTGAACAAAAGGAGGGAAAATGAGGAAAAGATAGCACTAATCTTTCTTTCAAATCTCTTATCTTGTAGAGAAATTGAATCCCAAGATATATACCACAAGGATCATGTCTACTGATAAGCAAGTCCACCACACATAGGCCCAGGACTATGAACAATGACTCTGTGGCTTAGGACCCATGCAGCAATTGAGCTAAAATGCCACAAAGAAGGCCCTAAAGAAGGACATCATAAGTAAATATGTGAGGACAATAAGAAAAGGGAAAAAAACAGCATGAAAACTAAGGATAGCATGAGACCTGGAGGAATCCTAGAGTGCAAACAGGATATCTATGGGAAAACTAGAGAGAAATCAGAAATGCTTGCAATCTACTTAAAAATGTTTTCCTTTTAATTTGTAATTGCATTGTAGTATGTAAGATGTTGACAATAGAGGAGGCTGGATGAAGGGTGTGCAAAGAAGCTGAACTATGTTTTTAGCTCTTCTCAGAATCAAATGTTATCTCAGAATTCAATGTATAAAAACATAAACACTTCCTATGTGATGGAGCCTATTTCCTGGCTGCAACTCTTAGAACTAACTTCAACTAAAATGTAATGTTTATTAGGTATTATATATTACATTTGTGTGAATTTGGAGCATATTGACACTTACTCTATCAAAGGACATTGAATAGTCGCTACTACACATATTTAAAGAGTAAGCCAAAAAAGACTTGTTTCAAGAGGAGGTATTTTAGTGTCACTGTGAACAATTGCCTAATGATAAAGGGCTGGTTGTTCTGGTCTCCTCTAATCAGTGATAATTCCTAAACTCTCCTTGTATTGAGAACATTCAGAGTTTTGAAGTGTAGCAATACTTTCACTGTTGTTTTTATACAATGAATTTTAATTCATGATTTTCAAACAGGTTCTCATGAGTACATTAAGACTACATGTTACCAAAAGGACACTTATGTATAGATAGACACCTATGTTCAAAGGTGCAGCTCATATGACAGGACTGAGTTTCTTGCACTATTATTTTGGATTTTGTGGTAATTCACAAGCACCTCACTGATCAGATTTCCACTCACCTCCTTGCATGTAATACAGATTAAAGGAACACTTGGAGGTCACGTAAGTTTCCTGCTTCTATCTAATGTTCTCACCATTATCTTCAGCTTTTATGTTGCTCACAAAATTTTGTGCAATTTAGTGGCAATTTTCTATTTCTTTTATTCTCAACGTTCAATTCTTTAACCACTGAGTTGTTCCTTCCTTTCATTTATTTACATGAGTTTTTATTTCTGTGTGTACTTTGTATATTATTTCACTTTCCATAGCAGATGTAATAATATGGCTTTTAAAATTTAGCTATCTTTGAACATGAACAAATCTTTTGTATTTCTTATTTGGTCTTTTGATATATATATAAAATATTTATAATATATTCACATTTTTGCTTCTTATATCCTGAAATTAACATTTTATGGAATTTCTAAGGATCTCTGTCTCTTTTCATCTAAGCAGAGCTTATTGTGCAGCTATTTCTTCTTCAGAGAAGTTTATATACTTTATTAAAGGGCATTGAATAGGAGCTGCTACACATATTTAAAAATTAAGCCAACAAAGGACTTGTTTCAGGAGGTGGTGTTTACTCCTCTAGGGAGAAGGGAGGCTCATCAAACTGAGGAAGCTAATGAAACATATAAGGCCAAAGAAGCTCATGAAGATCCCAAGACTCACAAGGCACATTTCTAGAATCATATGCATAGTAAGCAGATGTTAGAGAAGAACCTGCTTGAAAGGTGTGAAGGGAACTTTGATGATGCAGTTTTTGTGAGCTATTAATTATGCTGGGAAAGACTTTCTAGTACCTTTGAGTCAGCCATGCTCCAGGACATGACCACTTACTAATGCTCTTGTAAATAACCTATAAACTCATTGGCCCACTAAGCTAGATGTGTGTGTGCGGACTTTTCTTCAGATACCACTACTCAACCCTCTGTTGTATGATATTTTGTTGGTGTTCTGACAAATAAAGCTTGCCTGGAGATCAGAAGGTGGAGTTATCCACTAGTTAATAATAGAGGCTGAGCAGTGGTGGCTTACACCTTTAATCCCAGAACTTGGGAGGCTCATGTCTTTGATTTCAGCACACTCTGGATGTGGAGACAGGAATATAAGGTACGTGGAGACAGGATCTCATGCTCTTTCTATCTGAGGATTCATAGAGGTACGAAGTATCTAGTTGCTACTGCTTTGATTCTCTGATTTCCCAGGTTATTATCTTGATATTTGACTCCTGGTTTTTATTGATAAGACTAATTAGGATAATGCTTCATATAGTGCCCAATGTGGGGCAAAAATTTCCACTTAAATCCTGAAAAGGCTTTAAAAAGGATTTTATTTTTTAATATATTTTCCTTTATTAAGAAATGCTTATTCATTTTACATACCAACCACAGATCCCCCTCCCATCCCTTCTCAGGATCCTCCAAAGATTACCAGTATCCCCAGTCAGCAGGAAGTAGACTAGAGAACTATGCCTTCATTCCCAAAAGATGGGTCATGCATATTTATTATCTTTTGATGGGGGGTTGGTACAAGTTGTTAATGGTAATGGTCAAAAAAAAAATAAAGCTGAACAAAGGAGATTAGATCAGGGATCTTGTTGTGAAAAGAAAAGGGGGGATATAGAAGTGTAGTAATGCAAGTTAGAATAGAAAGTGAACTAGGTACAACACTTGGACTCATCAAGATAGGCTAGATAATGGAGTATTTTCTCAGAATTTGTCAAATGCAAGTGGACTAAACATTGCTAATATAATTCTTGCCTAGAGTTATTGTACTTACTGTATTTAAACAAAAAGGGGGAAATGTTACATTATATTTTGTTGGTGTTCTGACAAATAAAGCTTGCCTGGAGATCAGAAGGTAGAGCTAGCCACTAGTTAATAAAAGAGGCTGGGCAGTGGTGGTTCTTACTTTAATCCCAACACAAGAATATAAGGCAGATGGAGACAGGATCTTGCCCCTTTTTTGTCTGAGGATCCAGAGACATAAAAAGTCACTAATGGCTGCTCCTTTGTTTCTCTGATCTTTCAGGCTATTACACTGATATTTGACACCTGGATTTTACTGATAAGACTAATTAGAATCATACTTCATTCCTCTCAATAAATGTGGGGGGGAGGGGGATACATGTTTACATATTAATACACATGTATGAATATGCATTTTCTGTGTGTGTTATTAGTCAACACATACAAATACTCATAAGCATCAACAAACAGTTCCTACTGACTGTTTGTTTCCTATGAAGCATCAATTACTTATACAACAGTGAGAACCTTTGTTATATTTATCTGCAAAATACTTACAGATTTGTTCATTCTACATTTCAAATATTTTTAGAATTGCCTTCATATAGTGATATTTTATTTGTATTGAAATGTGATTTTATTTGTATGTTAATAAAGTTGCCTTGAGGTCAGAGAAAGCCAGAGCAGAAGCTGGGTGCTGGTGGTGCACGCCTTTAATCCCAGCACTTGGGAGGCAGAGCTAGGTAGATCTCTGTGTGTTCAAGGACACAGCCAGCATGGCAGACACACGCCTTTAAGACCTGGAGGCCTGTACAGACAGGCAGTGACAAGGAGGTCATGTGGCTGGGTTTACAACCAATGAGAAAACAGAACAGAAAGTCTATAAAAAAGACAGGACACACAGAAGTAGCTCTCTGGTGGTATGGAAAGACAGCAGAAGCAGTGAAGGGTAAGGCTCTCAGCTATTTCTCTGACCTCTTGGTTTTTAACTCTGCAACTGGCTCTGTGTTTCTTATTTAACAAGATGGTTACATCTATACCTTCAGATCATCTAGAACAAATGCTTGTACACAAATCTGTTTTTCCGCCTGGTGGTGGTAGTACATGCCTTTAATCCAAGCATTCAGGAGGCAGAGGCAGGTGGATCTCTGGGAGTTCAAGGCCAGCCTGGTCTACAGAGCGAGTCCCAGGAAAGGCACAAAGCTACACAGAGAAACTCTGTCTGGAAAAACCAAAAAAAATTAAAAAAAAATAAAAATAAAATAAAAAGAAAGAAAGAAAGAAAGAAAGAAAGAAAAGAAAAAAATCTGTTTTCCCCTCTGTAAAATGCTGTTTCAAAGGCTACTTAAACAAGCTCTCTCTCTCCTCCCCGCTTAGTGTGGTTATGGAATTACAACTAGATTCATTTGTCACACTTTAAGTTCTCCCTGAATTCTATACCTAAATCCTGGGTGATTTATTTTAATTTTACTTACACCAAACTTACTTTTTGTGGGTCACAGCTCAGTGGATTTTGACAAAGAATAGAGATTCATAAACACAGTTTCTACATACCAACCAACACACCATAGAGTGCTTCACATCTCTGCTAAAGAGCCCTCTTCCTGTTCCTTGGCAGTGCTAGGCAAGTCTGTATTTCTGTCCTCCAGGCCAAGCCTGTTTGTCAGCACTGGTGAGTAGAATTGCTTCCTAATCATATTTCTAAGTTGGGATTCTTCTTCTTGGCAAGATACATTTAAGCTAATCTTGTATAAGTATGAATCACTATTCATCAGAGTTTTTTTTTAATTGCTGACTAATATTCTAATGTATGTATTTAAAAGAGTTTGTTCATTTACGGTTGAAGGGCATGTGTATTGGCTTGAAATTAATAACAGTTGTCAGTTAAACTGATTTATATATTTGAGTCCAGTTTTTTATGGCTACACATTTTTTAGAATAGGACTGCAATATCCAATGACAAATAGAAACATAATTGTATTTTAAAAGTCATAAAACTGTTTTCCATTGTGACTGTAACATTTCTTTTTTTGTTTGTTTGTTTGTTTGTTTTTCGAGACAGGGTTTCTCTGTAGCTTTGGAGCCTGTCCTGGACTAGCTCTGTAGACTCACAGAGATCTGCCTGCCTCTGCCTCCCAAGTGCTGGGATTACAGGCATTTGCCACCACTGCCCGGCAACATTTCTTTTAAGTATGTGTGTATGTGTGTGTGTGTGTGTGTGTGTGTGTGTGTGTGTGTGTGTGTGTGTGCGTGTGTGCGTGCGTGCGTGCACGCGCATATGCTTAGTGTAGTTTTGGAGACAGAATCCAAGGCTTCTTGAATTTTAGCCAAATTCTTAACTATGGAGTTACATCTACAACCTCCTTAAATCATGCATTTACCAAGAGTATGTGAACCAGTTTGTCCATATCCCACAACCACTAAGTACTTGGAATAGTCCTTCTATTCTTCTGCTCTTACCTCTCTTCCACTTTCTTTTAGATTTCTATAATTCTAATAGATTTGTAGTAAAACATCATTGTGGTTTAATTTGCATTTATCCAATTATTCTGATATAGGGTATTTTTAAATGTGTTTTATTTGCAATACATACATCTTCTTTCATCCATTTTTGGGTTGTTTTTCCTAGGTATTAAAATTTGAAATTTTCAGATCTAAGGCACAAGTTTTCTGTCATAAATGTGATTTGCAAATATTTCTCCAATTTTAGCTTATTTTTCATTCTCCTTAACAGATTCAAATAAATACAAAATGGACTTGATTTCATTTAAATGCATTTTATCAAGTTTTCTCTTTAACAACTACTTAGAATCTGGTTACAAATTCTGCCTAATACCAAATTTATTCTCTTATTATCAATAAAAAAAACCTTGGGCCCTTGTGTTGATACATTGTATACCCTAATAAACTTACATGAAGACCAGAGGACAGAGCCAGCCATTAGATTAGACATAGAGGTCAGGCAGTGGTGACACACACCTTTAATCCTATCACATGGGAGGCAGATATCCATCTGGATCTCTGTGAGTTCAAGGCCACACTGGAAACAGAGCCAGGCAGTGGTGGCACATATCTTTAATACCAGTACTGGGAAGCACACATGCCTTTAATCCCAGGAAGTGATGTCTGGGCAGAGAAAGGTATATAAGGTATGAGGAAACAGGAATTCACTCTCTTCAGACTGAGGATTTCATAGAGGTAAGAACTAGTAGCTGGCTGTACTGTTTCTCTGATCTTTCAGCTTTTACCCTAGTATCTGGCTCTGTTTTTTTTTTTTTTAATTAAAAGACCATCTAAGATTCAAACAGGAGGCCCAAAACTTGCAGAATTATAAAAACATTTGATTTTATGAGACCCCCATCTATGTTTTTAAAAATGTTTTAGCTACAGAACATAATTGCTTTGATTTTCTATGTAAAATATAGAATTATACTGTTGATACATTAAAAAAATGCTTTCAGGGATATTACTGGAATTTCACAGAATTTATGGACATGAAATATCTTACTATTACCCAGCATATAAATATAATAAAATACTTTCGAGTTTGAATGTTGTACCAGTCTGTATTTTGAGACACATTCCATTATGTTCTCAGAAATCATATTTTGGCATATTCTCTTATAGCTTACATGTATGTGGTAATAGTCATTGATGATTTCTGTGTCTATATTCTTTTTTATTTTATTTTATTTCATTTACTTTGTTTTCTCGAGATAGGGTGTCCCTGTGTAAGAGCTCTAGTGTCCTGGAACTTGCTTTTTAGACCTGGCTGGCCTTGAACTCACAAAGATCAGCCTGCCTCTGCTTCCCAATTAAATGTGCTAGGATGTACCAACATGTGCCACCACTGCCCCACTGTACCTATGTTCTTAAAGTGCATTGGTATTCTTCAGTTGAGGGGCATCTAGGTTGTTTCTAGGTTCTGGCTATTACGAATAATGCTGCTATAAACATAGCTGAGCACGTGTCCTTGTGGTATGATTGAGTAATCCTTGGGTAGAAAATGTGGTGCATATACACAATGGAGTACTACTCAGCAGAGAAAAACAATGACATCATGAAATTTGCAGGCAAATGAATGGAACTAGGAAATATCATTCTGAGTGAGGTAACCCAGACTCAGAAGGACAAACATGGTAGGGGATGGGGGATGAGAACATAAGGGAATTGGATGGTTGAGCTGCAACAGGGAGGGAAGGAGAATGCAATGAAAGAGATACCATGATAGAGAGAAACTTAGTGCTAGGGAAGTTGCCAGGAATCCCCAAGGATGACCCCAGCCTGGGCTACTAGTAATAGGGGAGAGGGTGTGTAAACTGAACTGGCTTGCCCCAGAGATCAGACAGGTGAATACCCTAACTGTCATCACAGAATTTTTCTCCAGTGACTGATGGAAGCAGATGCAGAGATTCACAGCCAATCACTAAACAGAGCTCCAGGAGTCCAGTCAAAGAGAGAGAAGAGGGAGTCTGTAAGGAAGTACACCAGGAACATGATGGGGTAATATGCAGGAATGACCAAACCAAACTAGTGGGAACTCATAAAAGTTGGATCAATGGCTGTGGAGCCTGCACAGGACTGGACTAGGGCCTTTGTATGGCTAGACAGTTATGTAGCTTGATCTGCTTGGGGTGGAGGGGGGGGGAGTTGGGGGGGGCTGGTGGTAGGATCAGAATCCATCTCTGGTGCATAAGCAGGCTTTGAGGGGCCTACTACCTATGATGGGACACCTTGTGTAGCCTTGAGGCAGGGGGAAGGGGCTGGACTTGCCTCAGCATGGGAGGATTTGCCTTCTTGTGGGTAGGAGTGAGGGGTGGGTTAGGGGGTGACTGGGGGGATGGGAGGAGGTAAGAGGGAAATCTTTGATTAGTGTATAAAATGAAATTTTTTCTTAATAAAAAAGTTAATTTTTTTTTTTTAAATTACATTGGTATGAAGTTTTCTTTGATATAACAATGTTATCTACTTTTAGTTTACAGGAAAGCTTGACAAAATGATTTGAGATGTGTTTTTCAATTTTCCATTTGGGGGCTAGAGGTTGTATGGATAATCAGTATTATATTATTCACATGGTTATGGCAGACTTTTCTAGTGAAACCATTTGTTAGTTTATACTGTCTTTTGTTGGTGGGGTGTTGTCCACATTTTTTCCAGACAGAGTTTCTCTGTTTTGCCTTGGCTGTCCTGGAACTATCTCTGTAGGCCAGTTTCTCCTCAAAATCAGAGATCTACTTGCCTCTGCTTCCCAAGTGCTGGGACTACAGGCCTACACCAGCACCACTGTGAAACTATCTTTTTTTCCCCAAATGTTTAATTATTATTTAATATCTTTATTCTGTAATGGGACAATAAGGGCATCTTTTTCATTTTTTTTATCATTTTGCAGATTGCACCTTTCATCCAATCAGCCCATTTCATTTAAGCTGTTGAATTTGTGTTTATAACAAAAATGATCACTCTCTTCACACTAGTAGTACTAGCTATTAACCACCTTATTTTATGTGATGCTAACATTGACTGTGTCCATGGACTTATTTGCTCTATCAAGAATTCTATCAATCTTATTGATGTTTTCAAAAATTCTTTTGATATTTTAGAGTTTTCCTTTTTTAATTTCATTAATTTCTCCATGAATATATTATCATCTCATCAGTTCTCCACTCTGAGCTTAATTAGATCATCCTTTCTTTGTGCTCACAATTGCAACAATTAATTTTAAATATTTCAAAATAAAATTTTCATGCTGCAATTTTTTTCTATAATTATTCTTTCTGTACCTCACAAATTTGCCATATGGTATTTTTATTTTTACTTAGGTTAAGATTTTAACACCCTATGAGGATTCCTCTTTGACCTATGGGTGATATAAAAAATTAAAACACAAATATAATAAATAAAAAAAGGAAAAAAGAAATATAAAGATTCTAAAAAAATGTACTATGTATGCTGCAGATTTTTTAAGGGATTTTTCAGAAATGTTTCTGTGATTTTTATTCATTCCAGCATGATACAATATTGTAGTGTCTCTTTTAAGTTTCTAGGGGCATATTTTTATGGCTCAGAGTTCCCATCATATTTAATTTCTCTTATGCACTTCATCCTATGATGTAAACTAGGTCAAATTGGCAAGGGTTTCATTTAGGCGTTTCATTTATTCTTCAATCTTCAGTCTGTTAGCTCTGTTGGTTGCTGAGCAGAAAGTGTTCACATCTCCAACTGTGATTATTGATTCTCAATCTCCATTTTGGTTGTGTCATTTTATTCTTGACATCTTTTAAGCACCACCCTAAGTGCACACTTTGGCTTGCTCAACTTGCTATTGAATCATAACTGGTTCATTATGTAATGTCCTTATCTGAATGTTAAGCCCTGCCTTAGAGCCCAAATTCTCCACATCAGTAAGGCTGTTCAATCTTTGACTACACAAATATTTAAATAAAATAGATTATTTTCATTCATTTACTTTTGACCTATCCATATCTTACATTTCAACTTGTTTCTTACATGTGGCATGTACTAGGATCTTACTTCTTAACTGACAGTCTCCATCTTTTAATTAGCATTCTCTGATCATAGTTCAGAGTAGTTTTATACTGTTGTATTCATATTATATCTTTTCATAGTTTCCATTAACATTCTCTGTTCATATTTCCCATTTTCACTCCCTTCTCTTTTGTTAGTTGAGCATTATTTATGATTCTAGGTTTTCCTTTTTTAACTAATTCTTCATTGTAGTTCATAGTGGATTTCCTGGATGTACACTATAATCCTTTAATTAATTAGAGTTTACTTTAAAATACTTTAGGACAACATAATAGGGCAATTAATTCCTCCCTCTCCTTCTCTATGCTATTTTGCTTTTTCATAAACATACCTCACATTAGCTGTAAAATGCAGTATGCTGTTCCTTAGCTTTGCATTAGACAGCTGTCTTCCACTTAGATCAAGTAAAATGAGATGAATGTGAGTGCTGTTTCATGGTAATTTATTTAATTTCTAGCCATCTTCATCTCTCTGGTAGCCCAGGTAATTTCTAGTGTCATGTCTTTTTGCCTGATGAAATTGATATGTCCTTAGAGTAAAGCTGCTGTGATAATATCCTTAATTGTAAAGTTCTTCGTTTTGATTAAAAATATTTTTGGTAGATACAGTCAATGTTGCCTTTTCATTCCTTTCAGTGCTTTAAAAATGTCACTCCACTCTGCTCTGGCTCACATGATTTCTGACAAAAAGTCTCCAATGATTATTGTCTTTGTTCTTCTGCATTTAATTTATCTGTATTCCCCTGTCATTCCAAGATTTTCTGTTTCTACTTTGAGCAAATTGAGTATGATAGAGCTTCCTTTTAAGAGTGTGTTCTTTATTTTTTTCCATACTTTCCCTCAGGTGCCATGGGTGCCCTAGAAAATAGCATTTATTTGTCTTTCACCAAAGAGAGATGAAGGCTTTTGTTCTATAGAGAAATCAGGACCATGAATATGGAAGTTCTCATAATCATAGAAGTTTGCTAGTCTTCCTGAGGTCTCTAGTTCATTAATCACCTTGAAAATCAATTCCCAATCTCTTCTGTAAACACTCAGTGGGATTTTATTGGGAAAAAAAAGTGAGAGGATAGTGTGGATCCCCCACCCCACACATATACACATATTACCACAGCATCAAATCTTAGGCCTTCCTACATATTTTCAGGGCACACCTGCCTTCTACTGATGTCCTATGAAAGCCTGGTTGTGACCTCCAGGAACGTTAGTGCTCACTCCTTGTCTCCTTCCAGCTGCTTTTCTGTTCCCATAATTGGACCTAGCTGCTTGTCCTGTGATTCCAGAGGAATTTGAGAACACATAGGAATCAGCAGTTTGTCTACTTTTCTCTAGTGCCAGGGTATAAATTACACTTTCTAGCTCTCTGCATCCCAGATGGAAACTAAAATCATAATTTGTTTGAGGGTAAGCTCATCAAAAGAACATAATAATTGGAGCTTGCTTTCCCAACTCTAACAAGGCTCTGTAGTCCATGTTTAAACAGAGATTATAAATATGAACAAAGGTAACATGAGTCACTTCAGTAATTCAGTCATTCTTTTTTTCTTTTTCTTTTTTTTTAAGAAAAATTTTATATTCAATTCAGTCATTTTTAACCATTGTTGGTAATACTTGCTTGTTTTAAATTTGAAAATCACACAACAGGTATATAATGAGTAATTTGAAAGTATTTGTTCATGTGTGAGGTTTTTTTTGTTTTGTTTTGTTTTGTTTTTTGTTTTTTGAGACGGTTTCTCTGTGTAGCTTTGCGCTTTTCCTGGAACTCACTCTGTAGCCCAGGCTAGCCTTGAACTCATGTGTAAGTTTTTTTAACTGGAATAAATTTAAAAAACTAAAATATCTGTTTACTTAAATTCGTAAAACACTTTCTATGATTTCTATTAAAAATGATCTTATCATAAGACTAGCTATAAACCAGATCCTCCTTAGGTGTTGAATAAATAGAGTATTGTACAGCCTCAGAGCAACCTTGAAGATGTTTTAATATGAATGCTTAGTTGGACCTACCCAATAAAATTCATTTGCTTTTTGTTCAAATATGTAAGTTCCCAAGATCTACATTGTGCCCTACTTTGTAGCAGATTCAAATATGCTTTCTTAATAATGGACACACTCAATTCCTTCCGAGTGTTTTTGAGACACTGTTGCTTCTCCGGCCTTCTGTGCTTTAAAAACATCAGGGATTAACTAACACTATAAAAGGTTCATTTTCTAATATAACAATTATTTGATAATTTGAAAGAGAAACTTGGCTTTTTTCAGCATAGGGTCACCAGCCATGGTAAGCTTCTCAGGCTAACAAAAAATGACCTTTTAGATATTTTTGTTTTTCATTTCTGAGAACATTTCAATGAAAACAATGGAAAAACTCCATATAAAGAGTTTTCTGTCTCAAAATTAAATGGTCATAGTTTTGTTTTAGTCTTGCCATGACATTAATAAGCCGCATAATCTTGATGAGGAAAATGGAATAGCAAAGAACAATGAAAGCAATAATTACTGCCTTCTGACACTGTGGCAAGTACTTTATGCAGCTAGACCATTTAAATGTCATAATGAGCCAATAAGATAGATTTCATTACTCAGTTTTACAAGTGAGGGACCAAAAGCCATTGTTAATGTAGCTCCTGAGCTCAAAATGCCTTTCCTCTCACCACAGTCTGCATAAAGGTGGTGTGAGGAATGGCTGTCAGTTGAGGCTGGACACCACAGGCTCTGCTTTCCCTGTTTCTTGTTAGAACTCACATATCTGGGGGTTGGGGATTTAGCTCAGTAGTAGAGCACTTGCTAGCAAGGGCCTGGGTTTGATCCTCAGCTTAAAAAAAAAAAAAAAAACTCACATATCCAGAATGTCATCATGCATAATCTTTCTGAAAAAACAAATTATTCAGAGTATACTATTTACAATTAGGCTACACTAGAACAGGTAGAAATTTAGGAGGCTAGTCATACAATTTCTCTAGATCTTGTTAGGCTCATCTGCAAAAATAAGAGATTACACTTAATAACTCAATGCATTTGGAAAATCTGACTCTTTAGATAATTTTCTTTTCCTTATAACAAAGCAAATTGGACTCTTCAAAGCAAGAACTAAACAAAAACAAACAAACAAAACCAGGCAGTGGTTGAAATTGAAATAACAAATAATTGCTATTAAGTCATGTTTGATACTTAAACAATTATGAAAAAGTTAAAATTCTATTTTGTAGTCAAAGCACATATTAAATATTAAATATGCCAATCAGCTTGTATTTAAAGTGGATTTATATTAATCCTGATAAAATTGGGGCTTAAAAAGGGAATTTTGGTAACTTGAGATTGAAAGATAAAATATGCATTATAGTAAAGATAGTATTTGGGCAGATCTTAGGTAATGTTTCACAAAGTCAAACATATTTATACATTAAATTCATTCATAAAACACAAACTCACAAGAATTACTTTAATAAGGATTCAGAAAACCTCCAGGTATTGGTACAAACTCTGTTTCAGTTAATGGTGAACTTCAGCGGGTTATATAATTAACCTTTTCATGTCACTCAGGGGAAAAGTCTGGTAAAATAAAAATAATGTCTGTGTTCCTTATTTATTACAACATGCAGGGAATGTATATTTGTGACTGTGTTAAAATTATCCCCTGGCTCTACTTAATCCTTCTAAACCCAAAAAAGTGTGTGGCCCTTTTCCTACCTGAGAATCCATTGCAATAAGAAAGTGTGGCCTGTGTCACATTATAGATAGTGACATAAAAAGGTTAATTATATAACTCACTGAGTTCACCATTAACTGTAACAGAATTTGTACCAATACCTGGAGGGTTTCTGAATCCTTATTAAAATAATGCTTGTGAGTTTGTGTTTTATGAATAAATTTAATGTATGAATTAATATTAAAGATAGGAGACAGGGAGAGGAAGGCCCAAGGATCTGGAGGTCACAGGTCTCAGTCGCTTCTAATTTCATCAGAAAAATCTAAGATTCAATGCATTTGGAAAATCTGACACTATAGATAAGATAATTTTCTTTTCCTCATATCAAAGCAAAGCAGACTCTTCAAAGCAAGAACTAAACAAAAACAAACAAACAACAAAAAAAAAAAAACAAGTAGTGGTTGACATCAGAAAACACATATGTATAATTTTTTTGTGGGCAGTAACCTTGTCAAACTAATCTAAAAATCCCAGAATGATCTGGAGAGATGGCTCAGTGGGTAAAGGAAAAGTCACACAAGCATGAAAACCTGAGTTCAGGTCCCCAGAATCCACACAAAGCAAGATACTGAAGCATGTGTCTGTAGTTTCAACACTCCCACAGCATGACAGAAGGCAGAGATAGGAGACTCTTTGGAAATTTATGAGCTATCTAGCCTGATGTGTACAGCAACAGTACAAAAGAGATCCTTCTAAGCCAAATGGAAGACAAGTAAGGTATTTGAGGTTGTCCTCTGATCCTAACAGAATATAGGTGTCATGATGTAAATGCATAAATATGTATATATCAATATGAATACATATCCCAGAATGTTGAACCTGGAAGAAATGAAATGAAATTTAATGGAACTGATGAAGCCCTATAAGCATGCCTGGCTCCCTTTCCACTTTACATAAACAGATATGCCAAGGAACCTAGGTAAAGTGAAATGTATCTGTATGATGCCTGTATTTATGTAATCAAATATGTATTTTAAATGTACATCCATATTCACATGTATAAGAGCTAGTAAGGCTAGTAAGACACTCTGGGTGATGCAATAGTATACACCATCTACCTATACCCAATACCTTAAAAAGTAGGAATTCTAACACAGCTGACCTGATAAACATGATGCTAAGCCTAAGAGAATAAATGTTTTTTGGTTTTTTGTTTGTTTGTTTTGGTTTTACGAGACAGGGTTTCTCTGTGTAGCCTTGTGCCTTTCCTGGAACTCACTCTGTAGCCCAGGCTGGCCTTGAGCTCACAGAGATCCTTCTGGCTCTGCCTCCCAAGTGCTGAGATTAAAGGTGTGCGCCTCCACCACCCAACAAGAATAAGTACTTTTATACACCTTTTTAAAATGAAATAAAGTACAAATATATTCAGTGTCAATTTTTCCTCTTTGTGTTATTGCACACACAAAAGTATACCTATCCAATTGGTAATAGTGTATGTGGATAATGGGGTAGGCAATTTTTCTAGAGGATGTTTATATTCCACAAAACTAATGGGACAGCCTACAAAAAAATTAAGCCATTAACCAAGTCGAGCTGGGTAACGACTTAAATATGTATACTGGTATACTGGTAACCAGTATGCCAACAAATATATAACCATGTCAAACCATGTATGTATGTGTCTCTTGTGTATTGTTTGAGGTGTCTCCAGAGCTACTTAAAATTCTTCTTCATTCATGATAACCCTTAAAATCAACTGCCTTTTAAAAATCCAAAAATATAAAATAGCCAAAACAATCCTATACAATAAAGGAACTTCTGGAGGCATCACCATCCCTGACTGCAAGTACTACCATAAAGCTATAGTAATAAAAACAGCTTAGTATTGGCATAAAAACAGACATGTGGGTCAATAGAACCGAATTGAAGAACCTGACTTTAATCCACATACCTATGAACATCTGTTCTGTAGCTATCACTCTGTATAAATAAAATGCTGATTGGCCAGTAGCCAGGCAGGAAGTATAGGCAGGACAAGCAGAGAAGAGAATTCTGGGAATAGGAAAGCTGAGGGGGAGACACGGCCAGCTGCCGGCATGACAAGAAAGAAATAAGGTACTGGAAAGCCATGAGCCACGTGGCAAAGTATAGATTAATAGAAATGGGCTAAATATAAGAGTAAGATCTAGACAATGGTAGGCCTGAGCTAATGGCCAAGCAGTTTAAATAATATAAATGTCTGTGTGTTTATTTTACAAGTGGGTTGTTGGACTAACAGGGCTTGGTGGCACCTGGAGAGAAGGTCTCCAGCTACACACCTGATTTTTGACAAAGAAGCCAAAGTTGTACAATGGAAAAAAGAAAGCATCTTCAACAAATGGTGTTGGCATAACTGAATGCCAACAAGTAGAAAAATGCAAAGATCTATATCTAACACCATGCACAAAACTCAAGTTCAAATGGACCAAAGACCTCAACATAAATCCAGTTACTCTGAACCTGATAGAAGAGAAAATGGGAAGTAGCCTTGAATGCATTGGCACAGGAGAACACTTCCTAAATATAATACCAGTAGCACAGTCAATGAGAGCAAAAATTAATAAATGGGACCTTCTGAAACTGAAATGCTTCTGTAAGGCAAAGGTAAAGAAGACAAAAATGGCAGCCTACAGAATGGGAAAAGATCTTCACCAGCCCCACATCTGACACAGGGTTGATTCAAAATATATAAAGAACTCAAGAAACTAGACATCAAAATACCAAATAATCCAATTTAAAGAAAATTGGGTGTAGATCTAAACAAAGAATTCTCAACAGAAGAATCTCAAATGGACAAAAGACATTTAAGGAAGTGCTCAACATCCTTAGCCATTAGGGAAATTCAAATCAAAAGAACTCTGAGATACTATCTTATGCCTGTGAAAATGGGTAAGATCAAAAACACTGATGAAAGCTTATGCTGGAGAGGATGTGGAGCAAGGGGAACACTCCTCCATTGTGGGTAAGAGTGCAATCCTGTACAGACACTTTGGAAACAGTATCTCAGAAAATTGGGAATTAACCTATATCAAGACCCAATGATACCACTCTTGCGCATATACCCAAAAGATGCTCAACCACACCACAAGGACACTTGCTCAGCTATGTTCATAGCAGCATAATTTGTAATAGCCAGAATCTGGAAACAACCTAGATGCCCCTCAACCAAAGAATGGATAAAGAAAATGTGGTACATTTACACAATGGAATATTACACAGTGGTAAAAAAAAATGACATCATGAAATTTGTAGACAAATGGATAAAACTAGAAAAAAAAATCATCCTGGGTGAGATAACCAGACCCAGAAGGACAAACATGGTATGTATTCATCAGTCAAGTGGATATTGACTCTAGTACATCTTTCTAATCATTCTACTTAAGATTCCTCCAATCCCCAAACCTTCTTGTTTTGTTTTTTTGTTTGGTTGGTTGTTTTTTATTGTTTTTAGAAAACAAGATCTTTGTTTGGCTTGAAAACCAAGCCAAGTCTCTCCTACCAATTCTATAACACTTCTGCTTTCAATGGAGTTTTGGCAGTTCTCTTCTGCAAACACAGTCTACAAATTGGGCCTGTGAGGTAGGCTTGAAATACAACTTTCTTATTGTTGCTTATGTTAGGCCTCTATAAGGGGAAAGCCAAATACCATCATAACCTTAAACTTATCAGTCAACTCTTTATAATGATATTTTCTCCATCCACAACTATAAAAGAGCAGATGACAACAATTCCTTTTTCTTGTTCTCTTCAGTTAAAAAAATTAAGCATTTATACATTTTTGCATTAAGTGTATTGTTAATCCTCTAATTATAATGTCATTTTTACTAACTCTAGCTCCCTAAGTGATGTCTACTATAAGCCCGCATGAACTTGACAACTAATGAAAGCAATCAACAGCTTGCCTGCCTTGACTTTAAAAGAAAAGGAAAAAATTCATTCCTTCCATGTTGGTAAGAGGACTTGAAGGAATAACTGTTTCTGCAGTACAAAATCAGCCATCGGGAAAATATATGCCTGCAGTTGTCATGGAAACTAATTTGAGCTGGTTCTCACTAATTCTTAAAACTTTTTAATCACTTAAAAAAATATTTCACAGAATTTATCCATTCTTCAGTTGAAGGGCATCTAGGTTGTTTCCAGGTTCTGGCTATTACAAACAATGCTGATATGAACATAGCTGAGCAAATGCCCTTGTGGTATGATTGAGCATTCCTTGGGTATATGCCCAAGAGTGCTACATCTGGGTCTTGGGAGAATTTAAGAAACAACTCATGGATGAGATAAAATATATTAAAAATAAAGTGTCACTTTTGATTTTCTTTTTGAAAAGATAAGACTTCCAGATCAGTAGACAGAAAAATTAAATTAGAAATAAAGCCACATGGCAAGCTATGTGTTTTAGGATATAACACCCCCTGTTCTGATACACCCACCTACTTTCTTGAAGAGTAAAATCAGGATATAGGTCACTCAACAAGTAGAGTTCTAGAAATCACGTAGAGTGGCAATAAGAGGAGTAGTCACATGTGTATTCAGGGGATGGAAAAGGAAAACACAGGTTGCCATAGTAGCTAGGGCACTCTGTAGAAATTATTGAAAGCCAGGGCTCTTGGATATTGATAAGAAAGTACATAGGAGAAGTGGAGATGATGCTCCAATAATATGGACAAGTGGCAATGTGATCAGTTTTCAACTGCCCCAGGCCTGTCTAAGATTCCCCCAACCTGCTCAACTCCTGAGCTGTGCTTTACTGTTCTGACAGCCCATACTTATAATACTTATAGTTTTTGTTAGAGAATTTTCCCCTGTTTTTACATTTAAACAAATCTCATTTTTATATATTCTAGGTGATAGGTTTTAACTTCCACTTTGCCCCAGCATGCTGATATTTCCTTTGGAAAACAGCTATACCAAGTTTATAATGTGTGAAATAACACAAGCTGCAAATAACTTGGATTCTTGAAGTGGTGTGCAAAATGAAAAACCACTTAAGAGAAGAGGAAATGCTTCAAGACAGTCTAGAAGTGACTCAAGCAAATGTTTGAGCTCTTTGCTGTCACTCAACAAATGGAGGAGGGTGAGGAGTAAAATCCTTCACCACTATTCTTCCTTCCTATTTCCTTCTTTGCCTCTCAGGCCCAGAGTCCATGCCTGGGTCTTCTCTTTTGCAAAGATCTAGATTTCTTTATCTCTGGTTCTTAGAGAGTCCCAATTTCTACCTCCACTCTACATCAACCCTGGTGCTTTTATTAGTATCTTCCCTTTACAACATGAAGCTAAGCAAAAGTCTCCTTTCCTAAATATGATCAAAAACCTCTCTGTAAACACATTAGTCTCTATCTCAATTTAGTCCTAACTTTTCTATTCAGAAAGGCAGTTTTGACTCTGAATTTTGCCTGTTAATTACAATCAAGATTGAATATTGTCTTTCCACTGATGTTCTTCTGAGATGACTAATATGCTTTTTATCACCCGATTCCATTGATATTTAGATCCTTACCTGATAGGCTGCTTCCTGCTCTGCCACCCCCTCCTACTTATCCCACCCCTCCCACCCTTCTCTGTACTCACCCTCCTCTGTCATGCCTACAAAAAGAGTACAGCAAACTCAGACATCCCACTGCATCTCAGAGAGGGTGAAGTAAATCAAAGCAGTAAGACGGACTATGAAATTCATTTGGGAGTTTATTAACTTTATACTACTGTACCACATTAGACTACAAACAGCCAGAGCTTAAGTTCTATTTGTTTGTTTGTTTGTTCACTAGGTATGTACCAGCAACTGAAACATAGAAAGCTCATGCATATGCATATCCAGGGATTTTTTAAAACTAAAAGCCTATTTCCTTTGTTTATACACAGTTTCAAGAAAAACAATATTTAGTCTGTCATATACACATATACACTACTTTTCATAATTTTAATAATATACCATGCACTCCATTCTGAGCCATGGTTCATTTTCCCCCTTAAAAGATATTTTTAGGAGATTTTGCCAAGAGCTGTAAAGGAAGACTGAAGTTGTATTTTTATCCTACTTTTAAGCTAACAAATTTCACCTGATCCATATTCATCACAGAGAACCAGAGATGGTCACAGAGAGCAAGAATGCTGGGACCAAAGTCAAAAGTACTAATTACACATGGCAAGAATAAGAGCCAGGCTACACTTGTACAAAGTGTGTTGTGTTACAGGGCAGGAACCCCAGATCAGGGGTCCCAACCTCTCCTCAGTGGGCAAGGAGGATTCTGAATCTTGATACAGAAGGAAGTAGTATTTTGTTATGTTAGGTGACATGCATGCTTTGTTTCAAGGGAAGGACTTTTAATGTTCCAAGGTTGCTATATGCATAGGACAGCATGGGGAAAGAAGAGCAGAGCCTGTGTTGCCAATCTTATGGAAAGCTAAGAGAGCCATGGAGAATTTTATCCTAATATTGGTTCATAGCAATGTCTTAAGCCATGAAGATCTGCTTCACTCTCTTATACATTGATAATGCTCCACAATACAAAGCTACAATACATGAGCTGTCCTTCATTGATGTGTACTTATCTAGGTTCTGATTACTTATAGCTACAAATGATGCTGTCATTAGTTTATCTGTTTGCTTCTTTGCTTGCATCACTGGGGATTGAAATGAGGACTTGAACATGATAGGCTAGTATTTTGCCACTGAGCTACAATCCCTAGCTTTTTTACTTTTCCTTTGAGACAGAATTTTAATAAGTTGCCAAGTTGATCTTGAACTAACTCTGCAGTTCAGGCAAGCCTTGAAATCTCAATATTCTTGTCTCAGCCTCTGCATGGTTAAGACTACAGGTCTGTACCACCAGAGTTAGCAAGCATCATTCTTTGCAAGTGCATCTTTGCAAAAGTGTGAATGGATCTGTGTGGTCAGTTAATGAAATGTAAAGATTAAAAGAATGGGTAACAATGCAAATTCATTGCCATAGGCAAAATTGTTGACAAAGTTGCATTAAATACACTTTGCTGAACAATGTATAAGGCCATGCTTGCCAATACACAGCAGAACCTTATCAAACAACCTGAGTCCTTCTGAGTACTGAAAACAATACTGGATGGTCTCTATGGCATGTGTCCACTGTGAAGAAGAATCAACATCTTTTCATAGCAATCATCTTGAATAATAAGACAATTTTCATTTTATATTCTTGAAATTTTCTGCTCATATATTTTGCCTATGTTTCTATTATCTTAATATTTGCATGGACCTGAGTACTGAACAAGATACTGGACATTCTCACTGGCTTGTGTTCACTATCATATCTTACTACATTTATCTTATTACTATTTCAGGCAGAAATGATCATAAATTATTTTCAAATATCTCCTAAAGCGCCTTGCATACTTTTCCTAATTAGCCTTTCAATATGATAAAGGATATTAGGTTACACTAAGGTTAAGTCACTGTCCTATTCTGCAGACACCATGAATCATGAATCATACTCTTCTGCATGGCCTTCATCCCAATACTTAGATATTATTTAACAGTTTTGTGATCCAGTGAGTGTTATACCTAGTTTTAAGTGCCATAATTTGGTACAATGTTAAAGTTTTTCAGCTCTTAAGAATAAATTTTGAATTTTTGTTTGCTTTCTACAGTTTAAAATAAGGAGATGGACCTATCTTTAAAAGTTCTATTTTTCTCTGTGAAACATTTTGTCTTTTTTAAGTACTCAAAAATGATAAAACATTAAAACATTTAGATTTTAAGTATAGCTAATGTAGTTTGCTCCATCTCCTCTTGTATATTTAGAAAATCTTCCATTTTATGTAGGATTTAAAGTTTATATGCATAAATATTATTTTGTTCAATATTATCAGATCCTAAGGGCAGTAAAGGGAAAGAATGACTTCTTAAATATGTTTTTAAATGAACAAAGCATAAAATAATATTTCTTAGTAAAGACCATTTTAGACAAATCTAAAAAATTAATAACTGGAAAGTAATTACACAAAAACATGAGCCTAAAAACTATACCTAACAAAAAACTATACCTAAAAAAATACCTGCAGATAAATGAAGATAGAGGTTTACAAGGAAGGAAAATTCAATAATTAGAGAAAATCATGAGCTAGATGAATGGTACATTACTAAATGAGTTACATATGCACATACAATGTCTGATACTAGTAATCTCCATGCTCTTGGTGCCGTATAGTTTCAATTTCCTATTTCTGTCAGAGTTCTGGAAAAATTTCAAAGCTTATAATATGTAGGATATTGTTTTGGTTCTATTCTATCTAATAGATAGCTCTTACCTTTGAAACAACAGAAAACTGTCATACAATATTGTATAATTAGATAATCAATTTTTATCAAATTTTTATGTTTTAGCTTCCCTTGATAGCATCTTTAGTAAAATATTTAATAAAGCTGATAACCCTTGTTCCTCATGCAATTGCATCAACTACATTGAGTCCTGACTCATTTACTTGGTTCATAACACATCACATTTTTTTTTTTTTTTTTTCGAGACAGGGTTTCTCTGTGTAGCTTTTGCGCCTTTCCTGGATCTCGCTCTTTAGACCAGGCTGGCCTCAAACTCACAAAGATCCACCTGCCTCTGTCTCCTGAGTGCTGGGATTAAAGGCATGCACCACCACCGCCCAGCCACATCACATTTTTTTTTTCTAAGATTTATTTATTTATTATATATACAGTATTCTGCCTTCATGTGTCCCTGCAGGCCAGAAGAGGGCTCCAGATCTCATTACAAGTGGTTGTGAGCCACCATGTGGTTGCTGGGAATTGAACTCAGGACCTCTGGAAGAGCAGTCAGTGCTCTTAACCACTGAGCCATCTCTCCAGCCCACATCACATTTTTTAAATGAACAACAAACAGTTTAACTTCACATATGATTCTGAACTTTTCAAACAAGTTGCATGGGATGCACTCCTTTAATAACCAATGCTTACTTCATCATCACATTTCATATAGTGTTAATTTGATAAGATCCATGTAGCCTGCTACTTTTCAATGCTTCTCAACCATTTTCATTTTAGTATGTCTTGAACACTCTTCTTAAAATATGGACCAATATGGTAGCTCTCACCTATATGCCCTGCATTTGGGAGGCTGATTGCCATGAGGTACAGACCAGCTTAGGCCACAAACTTGAGATATGTCTCAAAAATGGAATAAAAGTTTGTTTCTTCTGATGGTAGAATTTGGGGATATATCTAGTGGTTGTGAATATAAAAATATGAATATTAGACAGAGGTACAATTAGAAATATTTATGAAATTGAAACAGTCCATCAGAACACATGCTGGCCTATACTCTCACTGATATTCTCTATTCTCACATTTTAGTTATTAGACAGATCCCTAGGCTCAAGAACAGAAAAGGTTTGATGATCTTGGAAAAGTTGAAGCAAATCTTATACCAGTCATTTGGGAAGTCTTCCAATGTTAACAAATGATAATTCACCCAACATATGCCAGCTGGATATGACCCAGGCAATACATGATTTTGTATGCTTTCTAGAGTTTATTGCTGATTTACTTTTCTATAAAGCATGCTAGCTAAATTTCCAATACAGTTAGAACCAAGACAGTTGTGCCCTATTAACTGCACCTACCATACCCCAGAAAGATGCTTGTTAAACATACCCATGCGTAACCTCTCTAATAGTTTCTCCAAAGGATGCTTCAAATAACATAACACACCACCTTTTACATGTGAAAACACCTCCTTTTGTGAGAGTATCTAGTGAGGGGTAAGGACCTCCCTAAGTAAGTTGATCTCTTTCAACCACATTCGATTTTACTACTAGTTGATCTACATTTGGGTGGCAAATGTTTTTTGTTTGTTTGTTTGTTTGTTTTTTGTGGGTTTTTTTTGCTTTCAATAGATTAAAATGTAAATATTTTAAACACAGTAATTAAAACAAACATCCCTAGAAATTATGTCCTGTGTTTTCTTGTCTATACTATAAGCATACCAGTTATGTTTACTTTAATGTTTTTCTCCAGATATCACTTTTTTTTTGTTTTTGGTTTTTTGAGACAGGGTTTCTCTGTGTAGCATTGTGCCTTTCCTGGAACTCACTTGGTAGCCCAGGCTGGCCTCGAAATCAGAGATCCTCCTGGCTCTGCTTCCCAAGTGCTGGGATTAAAGGCATGTGCCACCACGGCCCAGCTTCAGATATCACTCTTTTTTAAAATTCTTTTCTCATATATTACATCTGGACCACAATTTCTTCTCCATCCTCTCTTCCCAGTCTCTCCCCACTATCTCTTCTCTCTTGCATAGTAACTCCTCCTTTCCCTTCATAAATGGGAAATCCTTCCAGGGATAGCAGCCAAACACAGCTTATCAATTTATAATAAGACTAGGCAGTCCTGCACAAAGAAAAGGCTCACAAAAGCGGGTAATAGAGTTAGAGACAGCTCCTGCTTCCACAGTTAGGAGTCCCACAAGAACACCAAGTTACACAACCACAACACAGATCAGAGCCCTATGGGTGGTCAGTTCAGTCTCGGCAAGCCCCTATGAGCCCTGGCTAGTTGATTCTATGGTTTTTCTTGTGGTGTCCTTTACCTCTCTGGCTCCCATAATCCTTCTTCACCCTCCTGCAAGATTCCCCAAACTATGCTAATATTTTGCTGTTGGTCTCTACATCTGCTCCCATCATTTGATGGATGAAGCCTCTGGTGAGGATTATGCTAGGCTCCAGTATACACAGAATATCATTAGGAATTATTTCATTGATTTTATTTCTCTTCTTTTTTTTTGGTGTATGTGGGGGGTCAGGTGTAATGAGTCTTTTTCTGTCCCACCAGTTCTCAAGAAATGATATGGAGATTTCTTATTAATTATGAAAGCTTGGCCTTAGCTTAGACTTGTTTTCAACTAGCTCTTGTAACTTAAATTAACCCAATTATATTAATCTACATTTTACCATGTGGCTATACCCTCTCCTCCTGTGTTTCCTGCTTGTTCTGTGTCTGTTGGCATCTCTTTCTTGCACTTAGATTCATCCTCCTCTTCCCTTCTTTCCATGGAAATCCTGCCTAGATCTCCTGCTTAGCTATTGGCAATTCAACTCTTTATTAAACCGGTCAGAAGGCAACTTGACAAGGACACATCTTTACAGTATAAACAAATATTCCACAACAGCCAGATGTGTTTTGTTCTATCTTAGATCTATGGATTGTCTAAACTCTAGTTTGTAGCCCTTCAGGCAGTGTCAGGTGTGGGCTTTATCTCAGCATGGATTTCAATTTGGTCTAGTCATTGGTTGACCACTCCTACAAATTCTATTTGGTTAAATAATTTCATTTTCTTTTATTCTAGTTATTTTCAAACAAATGTTTGTATTTCTGATTGACTTTAGAAAATCTACTTTTCTATACCATTTGTACTAATCTTATTATTCTCCTGTATCCCTCATCCCTAACATTATAAGGTCATTTTGCCTAGTTTCTGCAACTACTATTGTTGTTCATATGCCCACCATGCAGCTTTGGGGTGGGAAATTAGGCAGTTAATTTAACCTGTCTATCTCAGAAGGCTCTTGTGCATAAAACAAGGAATACTTTTGCATTATGAGGCTTTTGTAAGAATTAAATCAGGTTATAAATGTATGGTGTTTGATGGTATCTGCCACATGATAACAATGACATACATGTTCAGTAAATCATTTTATTAAAACATAATTTCTCCTGCTCCCCTAAGCTTTCTTTCCCTCGAAACTTGCCCTTCATTACTCCCACTGTCGTCCAGGTTGTTCATGTAGATCTCATCCATTTCTCTGTCATTGGGCAATCCCTGTGTCTTTTCTAGGGTCCTGTTTTCTAGGTAGCCTCCCTGTAATTGTGTAGCAGTCTAGTCATCTTTGTTTTACATCTAGTATCCTCCTATGAGTGGGTACATACCATGTTTGTCCTTCTGAGTCTGGGTTACCTCACTCAGGATGATTTTTTGTAGATCCATCCATTTGCCTGCAAACCTCATGATGCCATTGTTTTTCTCTGCTAAGTAGTACTCCATTGGGTATATGTACCATATTTTTCTTTATCCATTTTTGAGTTGAAGGGCATCTAGGTTGTTTCCAGGTTCTGGCTATTACAAACAATGCTGATATGAACATAGCTGAGCAAATGCCCTTGTGGTATGATTGAGCATTCCAGCTGGATCAAGAACAGAAAGGGAGAACAAGGAATAACAGACCATGATAAATGATGACCACATGAGAACAGGAATAGGCAGAGTTCTAGAGAGGTCCCCAGAAATCCACAATGATACATCCTCTGTAGACTGCTGGCAATGGTCAAGAGAAAGCTTGATCTGACCTGGTCTGGTGATCAGATGGCCAAACACCCTAACAGTCATGTTGGAACTCTCATCCAATAACTGATGGAAGTGTCAAAGAGGATGCAGAGATCCTCTGCTGGGCCCCAGGTGGACCTCCAGGAGTCCAGTTGTTGGGAAAGAGGAGGGACTGTAAGAGTGTGAATTGTTGGGCCCAAGATTGGAAAAAGCACAGGGACAAATAGCCAAACTAATGGAAGCACATAATTATGAGCCAGGGGCTGTGGAGCTCCCAGCTGGATCAGGCCCTCTGGATAAGTGAGACAATTGAATAGCTTGAACTGTTTGGGAGGCACCCAGGCAGTGGGACCTGGACCTGTCCTTAGTGCATGAGCTGGCTGTTTGAAACCTTGGGCTTATACAGGGACACTTGCTCAGCCTGGAAGAAGGGGACTGGACCTGCCTGTACTGAATCCACCAGGTTGAATTGAATCCCCAGGGGAGTCTTGGCCCTGGAGGAGATGGGAATGAAGGGGAGGGACTGGGGTAGGGGGAGCAGGGGTGGGAGGGAGGAGGACAGGGGAACCTATGGCTGATGTGTAAAATTAAAACACAAATATAATAAATTAAAAAAGTAAAAGAAAATACAATTTCTCGGCTGACGAGCTGGCTAAAGTAGTAAAGGGCTTGCTGCCAATCCTGGTGCCCAGATTTGACCCCAGAACCCACAGGGCAAATTGAGAGAACTGTTCCAGTAAATTCTCTCCTGGCGTCAGCATAGCCTTAACAGCTAGTCCTTGGACCCAGTGAGAGATTCTATATCTAAAAATAAGATAGATGACCCCAAAAGAACAATTATCCAAGGTTAACATTTAGCCTTCATATTCATGCTCACACACATGTAGCCATAATCATGTACTTACATCCACATGAATAATATACACAGTCAGAAAAATACATGTATATAATTTTTCTGAATTATTACAATTTCTTTGTTGGCTACTTGACATCACTTATCTAATCTCTTATCTTCTGGAAGCAATATATCCATGAGTTTCACATGAAAGAACTTTTGAAAAATTTTTCACATCAAAAATTGGTACATAATTTTATTTGCCTCCTTAGTAGGATAACTGAGGCATTAAATTTATCTGAGTTTAGCTTGTTGGATTCATGTTCTAGATTCTTTCTTGTATTACATCGTTACAGTAATTTTTCTAATTTTATAATTAGTATTCATCACTAGGTGGCCAAGGTTTTTTCCTGGAACAATTATTTCTGAAACTATAATATGGTGTATGACCAGATGAGCTAACCTCTTCTGAATTTTATTCTTCACATATGTGCAAATATTATCCCACCAGTTTGTAAAGTTGATCTGATTTCTTAAATGTCATCTGTAAGTTTACTAGATTTGGTTGTAATAGACTCTAAAATGTCTGTAGAAATTTTCCTTTCTACCAACAACCACATCTGCTTCCTGATTCTGTTCTGTTAATACTTCCCATCTATTTAAACATACTAGACTCTCAATATATCGCATGCAAATTAATCTCTATTCATCCACAATCATGTCTTTGCCTGGCTCCCCCCTCACTAACCTGGTAACCTCTTTAGTTGGAGACTGTGCCTTCTTTTATTATATCCTTAGTATCTGTCTATATTTTGGAACATGGTAATTAACAACAAGAAGAAATACATTTGATAAATATAGGAATAAGAAAGCAACTTAAAATTGCTTGCCTATGGCTATGCTGATGACAAGTTGTCAACGTAGAATCAAAATCCATTTTCCTATCAACAAATCATACTTTTGCAATACTTAGTTACAGCAATATAAACTGAAAGATTCAAGTCTAGGTCAAAAATCTGTTTTACATACTTTAAATTATAATTATCCTACAAATGACTTTTGCAAATAACTCTTATTCATCTTAGTACTGGGAAAATTGCAGTGTAGGGTTTACATAGACATTAATAATAAGGTTTAATTCATGTGAAATTTTAAAGCTTGACTCAAATACAGTATATATCTATGTAACCAACATTTGACACAGGATCACAATAAATTCTCTTCAAAGTATTGCATAGTTCTCTGACTAGTTGATTAAGCCTCACCTTACCAATTATAAATGATTAGGACTAAAATTCAATCACTCTTCATGCAAATAACTCATTGGTTTTGCCCTCAAATGGAGCATTAAGCAGTTTTTGGAGGTTAAGGTGAAGGTGACTGAGAATTGATTACAGTAATTTCATGGGGATATACACAACAGCTTTTATTCTTTAGGAAAGAAGAGGGCAGTTTCTACTTCATATGAAAAATATATATGTTTAAAAATTAATAATTTATCTTAATTGGGATTACTAAATCATCCTTGGTTATAGAAAATTTAGTAATTTTAGACTGTTCTGTAGGCTAAGGAAAATAAATAAATCTCTGGTCCACAGAGTTTATATTTTCCTGTTGTATTAGTTATTTTTGTATTGTCGTGAAAAATACCTAGACAAAATGACTTATAGACAAGTTTATTTTGGCTTATCATTAAAGAGGAATAGAGTCCATCATGATGAGGAGGCATGGTGGCAGGATCAAAAAGCTGATAATTACATCTCAATCACAAGCATGGAGTAGAGAGAGAGAGTGAACCAGAAGTAAGGCAGGGCTACATACTCTCAAAACCTGCCCCCAGTGACTTATTTCCTCCAGCAATGCTATACTTCCTAAACTTCTGGAAACCGCCACCAACTGGAGGTCAAGAGCTCAAATGCCTGATCCTATGGAGAACATGTCATTCAACCGGCACACCTATCAACTCAACCCTTGCCAACCATAGAACAGCAGCATCCTGGACTGCTGTGTATCACCAGGCTTATCAACTGAGTAGAGTCTCTGACTGCTTCTCTCCTGATGTTTTTGTTTCTTATTCTTTAAACCTAGAAAATAAGCCATAAAACTTGATTTATGTGTTATTGGGGTTATCAACAGTGACTTCATCCATGTTAAGTAAACACTCTATCAAATAAGCAACATCCTCTATTCTGTTATTGAAGTTCAGTTTTGAGGTGAGAACATCGAAGTGAGTACTGCCAAATATCCAATTCCTTCCTAAATATTGCTTCCACAATGCCTAATGTTAACATGGTACTCCTTAAGTCTGAGGGTCAGTAATATGAATAAGACTTGGTGCTTCTATTTCTTTTTAATTTAAAATCAGAGGTCATAATGCATTTAACAATTATTTAATAACAAATAAAAGGAAGAAATCAGAAATTAAGGTGTATGTTTCTCAAATTTTTGAGAAAAATACCAGTGCCTTCACAGAAAATTTAAGAAATCATGAAATAATTTAAAGTCTGCTTTATATGGGAACAGAGTCTCAAACTCCAGAGTTGACAAGGAAGTATCACTTGAACCTTTTTTTTTTTTCCTTTGAGAAAGGAAGAAAATCTTAACAACTTATTGGGATAAGCCTGATAACAGTAATGGAGGGGCTGGCTTCTCCATGGGTGAAAGGTGAAATCCAGCATCTCTTCAGAATGGTAGATGTGTGACAGAGCCATGTCAGAGTCAGCCAGACCAGAGATAAGAAATCACTATTCCTGCATTGCTACATTGAGAGTTTGTTTTAGCACTAAAATTAATATACTAGTCAGCTTCCAGAAGATGCAGTCTTATAACCAGAAATGTGTCTATGAGAAAACACATCTCTAACAAATCCAAGATGAGATGGTGGTGGCCTAAGATCAGCTAGATGTTGATTTGACACCTGGCCAGTAGGAAGTGATACCCACTTATGCAGTAATTATTTTGCATTCAATTGGAGCTTCCTTTTTTAATTCCAAATAATCCTAGGTCAATTTCATAATATGCATTTAAATAACTATGTAATAAAAGTACATAGTGCTCAAGAAATGTTATCATTTGGATACACAATTTTGGTTAGTCCTTTTACTAAATCAAAACAGAGAGATGTAGAAAACACAACCTTTTGTGAAGATAAGGTTTAAATTTATTTTTCATGTGCTACATTCACATTATAAGTTCATGTTCAGACAAGAAATTTATTTGTACAAATGCTTTCCTTTTTCTCACTATTATCTTAAGTACTAAGGGCTGAAAAGACCATCAACAGAAACACTATTAACCAAAACCACAGTCAGCTTGCTGCTTATGATCTGTGGAGTTCTCATTATAGAAACAATAATATGCAGTTATCATCTGCAAACATGGGTACGTAATTCCAAAGATATGTGTTAAGATATATTTTGAATCTGCTAAAATTTATTGACATAACTATTAAGCAAAAAAATTTCTGGACTTCATTTTTAAATTTACAATGAATTAAACAAGCCATGTGTCAGATGATGTATTGCACATTATTAAAAGATAAATTACCTAAGTAAAGAATTACTGGAAGTAATTTTGTGCATCTATTTACTATTATGTCTTTATATGACTAAAATGATATCTATAGCATTAAAATTAAAATTACTTCATATATTTAATTCCAATGAATAACTTAGAAAAAAGATAATTCCTTACATGGAAATATGTACATACTTTTAAAAATGTATATTTTACTTGATTGGAATAAAAAATTTGAGAAAACTAAAAAGCACTAAGCATCTATTTTTAAGTAGATTCTCCACATGCTAGGTAGTGAGTAGGTGGTCACTTTCCGGAGGCCAATGACACCTGTGTTCAGATTAGGTTGCTCACTGACCATGACTTCAGATTACATTGGTTGCTAATTTTTTTAATCTCGTATCTCTTCCAGAACATCCCTTTGAAACAGCACAATATCTCAACTACAAAAATCAAGCATACTTTGGTAAATATTTAACAACTGACTAAGTGAATGAATATTATTGATTATCAAAATCATTAATAGTAACTTCAAACTACCAAGAAGGTACTTTCAGTCCAAGAGAAGGGAGCAGAAACATCAGATACAACATCTACACTCTCCTACCTGATAACTTTTGAAGCTATTTTTTAATTACATAGAGTAGTACTGAAGCCATCTACATGGAACCAACTAAACATTCTGTTTACAAATTTCAGCTAAATTTAATGAACTTGGCCACCATTAAAAGTTTCTTTCTAAGATTAATTGAAACTTCTCTAGTAATTCCAATATGAAAACAAAAAACAAAAGAGAGAGCAAAAAAAGATAACTCCAGCCTACTTTCAAACATGTGATTGCCACATCCTGCACAGCTTGTTCTTGGAAAACTGCCTGGAGTGACACAGAATGAAAGAATGAAAAATGAATTTGTTTCACTAGGGTCTTACTTCTTTCTTGAAATTTTGTATGACATCTATAATTCTCAGAAATTATTTAATTAACTTTTCTTCTTTTTTCTTTTCTATTCCAATCCAGATTGCAAGCATAATGAGGGTAAGAACATGGGTCTTTATAACAGTCTTATCCATAGAACTGATTCTAAAATATGACCTATCGACTCTGGTTCATCTGTATAGTACTATATGTGTATTGATACCTACATCAAAATACATGCATCTAGCCGGGCGGCAGTGGCACACGCCTTTAATCCCAGCACTCAGGAGGCAGAGGCAGGTGAATCTTTGTGAGTTTGAGGCCAGCCTGGTCTACAGAGTGAGTTCCAGGAAAGGCACAAAGCTACACAGAGAAACCCTGTCTCGAAAAACCAAGAAAAAAAAATACATGCATCTATCCACCAGAGTATGTATATACATACAACTAAAGAACTCCCACAAAAATGTTTTTATTTGCAGTGTTTTAATACTATACATGAGAATGTTGCCATGTATGGACATGTCAACTACAATTTTAATTAAAAAAGCAAATAAATGAAATAGGAATAATAGTAAAATAACATGGATTGTAGGTATTTTTGTCTTCTACGTAATACATTTCTCCTAATAACATGATGTTGGTGTTATATTCAGGAAAGTATGGAGGAGTTGGAGAGAAAGCAGTGGATATAAATGAAATATATTATATCCATGTGTCTTAGTTTACTTTCTAATGTTGTGATAAAACATGATGACCAAAAGCAGCCTGGGAACAAAAGCATTTCTTTGGCTTACATGTCCCAATTACAGTCCACCATGAAGAAAAACCACTGCAGGAATTCAACTAGGGCAGGAATCTGCAGACAAGAACCAAAGCAAAGCCCATAGAGGAACACTGCTCATTGGCTTTTCTCTCTGCCTCACATTCAACTACATTTCTTATATCTACCAGAACTGTCTACCCAGGAGTGGCACTGCCAACAATGAGCTGTACTCTCCCACAGGGATCATTAAGCAAGAAAATGTTCTACAGACTTGCTTACAGGCCAGTCTTATGGAGACATTTTCTCAGTTGAAGTTTCCCCTTCAGATAAATCCAGCTTGTCTCCTCAAGTTGATAAAAAACTAAACAACACACCATGTATAAGATTTTTAAAGAATAAGTATAAAAATAAATGAAATAATAGTTAACATACATATATGACTATGTATGAGCATACTCATACATGTGCCTGCTAGGATTTAGACCACATCTGGAATAGCAGAACAATGAGAATAAAAGAAAATTTTCTTTCTAGATAATAAAAATGGTTTGTTGTGTTTTGATGGGTAATCTTGGTACAGAATAAGGTTTTCAACAAAGAAGTAAGAAAAGCTTAGGAAAATAAAGTTTTAAGTCAACTTCACTTTAATTATAATAGGTAATCCAAACAGACTCTTGTATATTTCAACAAATTCTTTCTTAAAACAGTTTATCCAACTTTAATTATACTTGGTCAAGCTTTGCAGATAGAACTGGGTGATAGGATGAATTCCAAACCATAAAATCTTCTGACTACGTACAAATTATAAAACAATAATCTCAAAAGGCCAATTATTGCAGTCAACACAATAGTGTTTTACCTCTGAATAGTAAAATTCATGAATAAATATATTAAGCTCAATACAGGGACTGATTTCTCATACCTTCAACTGCCTAAGAAGTGCTGAGTACCCAAAGGAAGAAAGATGATCTCTAGCTAGAGACATAGCAGTGTCCATGTTCAAAACTATTTGGTCAGTCATTTTAAAAATACCTTGTACAAGCAGGTTACAGATATGTAGTTCTTCATTTCATTCTTTAGCTCAACGAATATTCAATGGGGTGCAAAGAGTGTGAGAGATTTCTGTTAGGCCCTCCAAAAAGTGATGACTCATATACTCATGGTAACTGTCTCTGTATCCCATACATTCTAGTACAGAAAATAAATATTAAACAAAGAATGATACAAAGTGCAGTGATATTTTATTTGTGCTCTAATGAAAAAACTTGCATGGAGATCAAAGGAAAAAGCCAGCCACTATATTAAACATAAAGGCCAGGCAGTGGTAGTACACACCTTTAATCCTAGCATTCAGGAGGCAGAGATTCATCAGGATCTCTTTGAGTTCAAGGCCACAGAGAGCCAGGTGTGGTGGCACATGCCTTTAATTCTCAGCACTAGTTATCCATAGAGGGCTGGAAGTCTGTACAGACAGACAGGAAGTGAGAGAGCTGGGCAGAAAGATGAACTGATGTAGCTGGGCGAAGAGAGGAAGTAAGATGGCAGGGCACAGAAAGGATATAGGCACAGGTATACAGGAAGTAGCTGTCTCTTTGGATGAGTATTTCCTAGTGGTAAGAATGTGGCTGGATTCTTTCAGCTTCTCTGATCTCTCAGTTTTCACCTCAATATCTGGCTTCTGGATTTTTATTAATAAGACCATTTAAGATTCATCTTACAACAAAGTATATTTATATGAGTTGTAGTAGCTATTAAAAAATCAATCTGTTTAATAATATTTTTTCTGAAAGTTTGACAGATCTATTCTAAGTATCTAGCCTTGGAATCATGTTTCAGATATTTTAATAATAATTTTTGCTTAAAAATGAGGGTGAATGCTGGGCAGTGGTAGATCACACCTTTAATCCCAGCACTTGGGAGGCAGAGACAGGTGGATCTCTATGAGTTCAAAGCCAGCCTGGTCTACAGAGCAAGTTCCAGGACAGGCAGGGCTACCCAGAGAAACCCTGTCTCCCCGTCTCCCCCTAAAAATAGAGGTTGCATTGAGTTATGTCATCTATCTCTCATCTATAAAAAGAACTGAAATGGTGCTAAGGAGATGGCTCAGTTGATCAAGTACCTGCTACACAAACATGAATTATGATATTGGATCCCCAGCACTGGCCTGAGGGCCAGGCAATGTAACACATCTATGCATTGGTAATCTAGTGCTGAAGGAGCAGAGACTGAGAGACCCTGAAACTCACTGGTCAGATGGCCTAGCCAAATATGTAAACCCCAGATTCAGGGAAAACCCTGTCTCAAAAATAGAAGGTGGACAACAATTAAAGAAGATACCAGGAGTCAATCTCTGGTCCTCACACATGCACATATGTTCATAAACACACGTGTTCATAAAATGAACACACACATACACACAAAAGGAGTAAATTATTTCCTTTATAAAATGAATAGGGCAACGTGAGCTAAATGCATATAAATTGAGACATATCAATGACATTAATTGTACTTTGAAGGCTAGCCTTAGGAAGAATTTTCATCAGAGGCAGAACACAGTTGTTCCCATCTTTAAAACATATGTAGGACAGGTCATTTAACTTGCAATCCAGAAGAGAGCTGGTTTTAAGATGAAAACTGTTTTCCCCCTTAATCTTATTAGCAAGGCATATATTAATCACATTTAGCAGCAGTGAAAATGGTTCTGTCATCTTCTCTCTTTCGCCCACACCAGACCAGGGAATAACAACTCATTTGGCTATCCTCCATAGCCCTCACAGCCATCATGCTCTGCCCTGCCACAACAGACTTGGTCTGAGGAGCAGCCAGTGAATGTGATAGAAGAACCATTGTGGTCCACACAACAGTTGCTAAGGGCAGCCTGTCCTTCCTACCAGCTGGTCCTGAATCAATAGAAGTGACACAGTGAATCTGCAACAAAATTGGGGATTTCTATAATGAAGCAATGAGTGAACACATGATGTTATTTTCTTCTGACAGTTACAAACCTTCTAGAAATTGTCTGATACTCTGTTTTAAGTTCCAAGTATTGCCGAGAGAAAAAATTAAGCAATCTTAAATGTGATGAACACATAATCCACTAGTGAATAAGCAGTCTTATTTTGACATTTTAGAGGTCACCTGCATTAATAGGAAGCCAGTGATTTTCTAACATGGAAAACAAGCAGTGTTGGATTAGATGACTCTAGAGTAGAAGACTCACTGTCACTAAAGGTACATAGTATTTTAGTCACAATATGTCACCTAGAGACTAAAAGCTCATTAATGTGACATTCACTTAGCAAAAACATTTTCGGCGTCCAATACTGTGGGTGGTAAGCTACACTTCAGGACATCATCTGAGCCAACACCAAGCTGAGTTCTTTATAAGAGGATTTGGCTCTTGAGCCAAGGAGAAGAGGAAGTCTTGGGAATAATGAAAATGCTACTTTGTCATCCATGCCTGGCTTTCCCACTTAGAAATAAGTAACCTAGGAGAACTGACAGATGGCTGGAAACTCTTCAGCTGTAAAATCAGTTCACCAAGAAATCTTAGATACAGCACCACCTATTTATTTCAAGGAAAGGTATAGTTAGAGTTTTCCTGCCTGGCCCACAGTCAGGACAAATCTCTCTCACCCGCCAGTCCCACAGTCGCTCAGACCCAACCAAGTAAACACACAGAAACTTATATTACTTATAAACTGTATGGCCGTGGCAGGCTTCTTGTTATCTACTTCTTCTATCTTAAATTAACCCATTTCTATTAATCTATACTTTGCCACGTGGCTCATGGCTTACCAGTACCTTATGTCTTTTCTGTCATGGTGGTGGCTGGCAGCATCTCTCTCCACCCCAGCCTTCCAACTCCCAGCATTCTCTTTTCTCTTGTCCTGCCTATACTTCCTGCCTGGCCACTGGCCAAACAGCATTTTATTTATACAGAGTGATATCCACAGCAGAAAGGGGAGCCAGTATAGGCCATGAGTTTGGTTTCATGGGCCAGGTATGTTCTAAGCAAGGGAGCTAGAGTGAGTATGCAGAGAACAGTATCATTTCCATTGAGTGCACATTTTTTAGCTTGCACAAAAGGGAAAACATCCCTGGATGATGTGAGATAAAACTGCTGAAGAAAAAAGAAGAAAATGCACAGAGAGATGATGGTCACCCCACAATTTCATCTGCAACTACATAAACAAAGACTCCTCTCCTTTTAAGATTTTGCCTTTCTCTCACTCTAGATGCCACCATTTTTTGTTGCTCCTCTTTTCCACTTACCCTGCACCAATAACAGATAAATCTTCCTGTGTCTGTAGTTATGGCTTCTCCAATCTGACTTTACATAATTTTTGTCTAATACAAACATCATGAGTGCAAGACCCTTTATTTGCTCCTGACTTTCACAACTACACAACTACATAGATAAGGTACAGCAAACACTGGCATATAACAGATGTTCAAGAGGAACTATTGCTCATTTAATACAGCTCTATATATGTCCCACTGGAGAAAATCATCATTTGCAGAGTTCTCTAAAACCAAGATGATTGGTCCCTCTGCTACAAATCTTCCTGCTTCTCACAAAGCAGTTGCCTCTGTTTAGTTTTCTTAAACCATGATGAAATGTATGTCTTCACAAAAGAATCCAGTTGCTCTTTGCAGCTAAACTCAAATTCTTCCATGATTCCTGTTGGGTGTACAGAAATCATAATCTCCAGAGTGAGGACAATGGAAGCAAATCAGACAAAACAGTACAAATACTCTTCCTCTTCTCCCTTATGCTACCCTCCCCCACTGCCTCTTCCTCTTTGTTTTATGCTGTTTCCTCCCTGGAAAATAACTAGTCTGTGAGGTCTTTATCAGCATAATATAGATGTTTTTATGCTACAAATTTGGTTGCCATGGACTGCACTGAGTATCCCTACTATCTGTATGTGGAAGACTACCCCTTAGTATGGCTGTCTCTGAAGACAGGCTTTCTTATGGAAAGCAAGATTAAATGAGATCACAAGTGAGATTCTGATCTGAAAGAAATGGTGTCCTTAAAAGAGAAGGAAGACATCAGAGTTATTTTTCTTTTCACACCATACAGAAGTGAGCAGGTGAGGCTACAGAGAAAATTACCACCTGCAAGACAATGAGTGAAACCTCACCAGAAACCAACTCAGACAGCACTGTAGTCTTCAACTCAAGCCCCAGAGCCAAGAGAAATGATTTTATGTTGTCACATCATATTTTAGAAGAAAAAGTAACAAGTGTGGGAGGGCAACTGCCATGAACATGGCATCTGATTTGGGGGATTGTATTTGAGAGCTCATCATAGATTCATAAAGTCTGGGAAAGAAGCTCCTACTTGTCCTGTGGGTGACAAAAAGAAGACTTCTGATTACTATCCCCAGAGATGTGAAGTCTTCTTATTGGCTTCTGTGAGACTCTGCTACCTTCGTAACCCTGCACACTGCTAGCTTGACTTTATCTGCTCTCTCCTTCTCCCTCCAGCCCAGTACCAGCACTCTTTGTTTTGTTTTCTCCTATGACAAAAGCAAGGTCCTTAGCATCTGCAAGTCTGCAGGCATCTTCTGCCCACCTTGCTTAGAGTGTAGCTCCCATCATGACGTCACTATTTTCCTTGCAATTTAACTTTTCTGTTTTGTTTGTAACCATCTAAAACATACTTTACTTTTGGCTTCTTTTTAATTTATTGACTGCTTGCCACATTGGAATGAAAGCTTTCTAGATGAGGAAAGGATTTTAACAGTTGATTTGATACTACCTCTTTTCCTAGAATAGTGCCTTGGAATGAATGAATGGAAGAATTAAAGCGCAGATAAATGAGGAACAGCTTTGCAATAATATCTCCAACCTGCCAGAGACTACCCTTATTGGATCAAAGTTCTATATTTTAGAGTCTACTTGAAATTTATAAATATACTACATAATATTCCATTCTATCATGCATTATTATTCCTTCATTTAATGAAAGATTATTTCTTCCATTTTTTATCCACAATGAACACTGGGTTTTTCTATAACTCACTACTATTGCACCAATATCAAGGACATGGTCTGAACTATTCCAACTGTACAATTACACACACACAACACACACACAATGCTGCTCTGTTAGAAATGCTTCTCACAGGAGTGTAAAAAAATAAGAAAGCAATAATTGCTTCTATAATTCTCATATTAGTCAAACACTGAATCTAACATATTATTGGCTTATTTAATAAGAAAATGTTATAATGGAGTTCTACCACAAAGTGCTTAAATTATTGTATTTAGGTTTTTCATATTATTAATGTAGAATTTATGCAGAAAAAGAAGTATACATAAAATGAAAGTGAGATTTGAGGTGTAAATTCTGGGCAGTCTTTAGCAAATCCTTTTGTCACTGGGTTTTGATTTCAACATTAGCAATATAAGCTTAATACTTAAGTTCTATCAACAATAATCATATGCACACACAAACGCTCAAGCCATTGCTTGTGTTCATAGACTATGGTCTATACTTGTAAGTTTAGTGACAGCCTGTGAAGTGTTACTACACCAGGGAGTAAAACAGAAATAGGACACATGCAACATTGATGTGGAAATGAAGTCTCCCTTGCATCCCATTTGCTAAATCAGTTCACCATCATCATAACCATTATCCTCATCAACAGATCATCACTTAAAGCAGGTACTCTGCTAGATGCTTTTCATAGATTGTCTCATTAATCCTAAAAATATCCAAAAGTACCTACTCACACATGTCCCATCAATCCTAAAATAAGCAACCAAATAAATGAGCTGATATTATGTACTCTTTGCATTTAGAAAGAGAAAACTCAGTGTGTTCCCAGATTGGTATTATCAAGAATTGAACTTTCATGTGTCTAATTGCAAAATTTGTATTTTTTTTAATTCAGAGAGAAAGCGAGGGCAGTTTACACTATATAATAAAACAATTCTTCATGTTTTGCTAGTTGAGTTTAAATTAATTGATATAATAAAAATTAAAACTTCAATTATTTATTTGCTGTGTCTTCATTCTGAGTGCTCCCAAAGCTTCCATCCTGTACATTACAATTAAGAATATTATCATCACTCATAGTTCTAGCAAGCAGTCCTAGGTTAGAATATGATCAGATTAGCACAGTGCCCTGTCTCTAACTCAGGTATGAAAACCTTTGTATAGAGACCTGGCAGCTTCTTTTCATATCCCTCTCAAGTTATTTGCTTCCAAAATGTTTACAAGTTTATTCTACTTTTCCATTATGAGTCCAAACACTTATTTTGAGTGCATAACACTGATTTTAGTTCATCAGTTTAATACCCATTAGGCAATGGGATATTATACCACATGTGAGCATGTGTGTGTGAGTGTATATGTGTATATTCACAATCACCAGTTTCAACTACTGAGAACTAATAACTGCTTTCAGCTCACAAGGCTTATTATAGTGATCAAGCATTTCATGCAAATCTTAACTGCAGATTACAAGCTAAATAAATTGGGGCAAGTTATTTGAACAACTTCTCCCATTTGTAAAATGGAAATGAAATAGCAAAACCCCTATAAGATTATTGGTTTACAAAAGCCAGTGTTACAACTGTGGATATAGGTTGGTGTTCAAATGCTTGTCTAACATGTATAAAGTTTTAGGTTCAATCCTCAGTATTGGAAAAATGAAACAAATTTTAAAAGTCAAAAGATAGTAGGCAATACTTGCACCTAGTACATTACATAACATATAACAACTATGCATATAGCACCATAAATGCTACTATTATTTAACTTGGACTTTGTAAAGTAAGGCAAAGTTATACAAAGCCTGAGAATCCTTAAGTTAAACAAACTGAAAAGATACATTGGGTATTGGTACTTATCAGCAAACTTTTTCTTCCCTTGAATTGGCTTCACATGTTCACTAAAATGAAGTAATTAATCCAAACCAATAATTAAGGAGAGGTTCAGAATGTCAAGAATGATAGCACTGACAGGATTAAAGTGACACATTGAAGGTGGCATCAGTGGGTACAATTTTGTGTGTGATTCATACTGCTTAGACAGATGACAAAAGCACCTGGAGAAGACAGAGACAAATTATGTTTACCCAGCAAAACAATTGGAAGCCGAACAATTAGATTAATATACTTTTTAGAGGTAAATGTGTAACCAAGCCACTTCATGCTGAAGAAAAGTAGATTCAAGACCAAAGACTTTACTCCATAGTTCTTTACAAATTTAAAGGGAATGTGAAAAGTTTCTAACAAAGAAGAGCAAGCACCAATTTTGCTGATTTCCAGTCTCTGTCAAAAGACCAGATCTGTTTCTGAATACTGAGATCACACTAGGTATCTCAGAACAGCAAATGTATCCATGTTTTTCAAGAGTGGAAAAGATGAGAGACAAGAAAATGTTTAGCAAAAAGATTCTTCAAGGTCAGGTCAGTAGAAGGGGAGAGCTGTATGGAGACCAGAGAAACAGTGCCCCACCATGTGTTGCTTAGCAAGATTGGCTGACATAAGACATAGATACCCAAGACAGAGTCGTCTCCAATCTCTGCCTGAATCCAAAATACCAGACCCTACAACTTCTTAAAATTTGTGATATTAGGGAAAGTCTTTCAGATATTGGAACATATAACTAATAACTACCCTGAATGGACACATAATACCTTATACACAAAGAGACTTTCATACATTACTCATGCCATATGTAGGTCCAGAGTTGAACCAGAAAGCTTTGAGTCTTAAGTCACTTTGCATGGAATTATTTATAAATATCAATTTAAACATTTTTAGAGTGTTGGTCCTAAGTAATATATGCTTTAAAATAGTGTGAAAATCAGAAAATATTTCCCTGAATATCCACACCAGAAAATTTTCTTTTGAAGACTTCTTTTTAATTTACTTTTATTTTTAAATTATGGGTATGTGTATATGTCTCTGTGTATACATGCATAGGGACCAGAAGAGGGCACCCTTGGAGTTGGAGTTACAAAGGGTTGTGTGTGGGCATGTGAACTCTGGGAACCCAACTTGTGTCTTCTGCAAGAACAGTATGAACTCTTAAGTGTTAAGCTTTAAAATTCTATCCACAGATTTTGAAGACTTCTACAAGAAGCATAAAATAAAACACAACTTGTGATATGGTATATATCTGACGACTATTAAAATTGTTGGTTTTTAAGGCATTTATGTCACTGTACATGTTTTGAAATAGACATTAGGCATCATCTTTAAAAGTACTTAGCTGATAATTAAAATGCTTTGTATTTCCTTTGAGCAGAAATGGAATTCATTTCTTGGTGAACATTTTTAAATCAAAATTCCAGAGAATCACAGAGACTGGTGGACTAGGATTTTTCTCATGGGACTACAGAGTACAAAAACCAACTTCACAGTATGATTTTTATATTCATGTTTACATCAAGTAAGGCAATGTGAAATGAAGGACTGGAGTATGTCTTAATTGCTATTGTCTGTGAAAGTGAAAGTTGGGAAAGAAGAGGATTTTAAACAGAGAAAGCATTCAGGAGAAACACTACTTGAAAAACCCAATTTTAAATAGAATTAAAATATTGCTTTAAAATGATATAGATGAATACAAGATGCATGGTAATCTACTCTAACTCTATTGTCTTTATCGAAAGAAAAGCACAGTCAGTAATTTTCAGAGCAGGATGGCATAACGAATAAAGGGGAGAACAGGGTGTTTTATTTTCTCCTAAAATACAATATCTCAGTCTTATAGTCAAGAAGGCAACATCTAGATGTGGGTGTATAATTGAGTTAATAGAGTCCTCCATGTTGCTACTCTCCTTGATACACATTTAAGTGCAGATATAATAATGTATTTTAGAAGAACGATAATTTGAAAAGATAGAACAGCTAAATCACATCTTCAATTGTAATAACAAATTAATACAGGTTAAAGCTCATCTCAGAGATCAATCTGATGCTCCTTTGAGGAACTTCACTCAATTTTAAATGTTCCTAAAGAATCTTCTTTTCAAAATTTGGTATGAGAAATGTACATTTCTCTTTGCTGTGATTCCTGCTCTCTTCATCATGGCAGAATTACACCATGTATGAAACACTACAGAAGATATCTGGGTTGTCAAGGTCAGACAAAATTCCATCCATTAAAAAAACAAACAAACAGCAGGTGTGCCCTTGCTGCTTCTAGAGTTTTTCTTGTAACTGGGACTGTATTAACTCATCAAGAACTAGTAAGAACCACAACCAACAAAGCAAAGTTGCTGTTGATCTCCAGTGTAGATCTTAGTTTGTGGCATCACTCCTCTTATGACCAATATACCCGCACAAGAAAAGTTTATAGTCTTGTTCTATGAAGTTGTATGCCATACCTCCTCTCCCCTAGAATAGGCTGGAGATTGCAGAAACACCTAGCATTATAATGAAGGATTTCCTCCATACTTGTGACTGAAAAATAAATGCAACTACATTCCTCCAACCACAATCAGTTCTACTTCACATCATTTGTTTATAAATTATAGAATATGGATGAATATTAACTTGTATTTACATCAATAATTAAAATATGGAATTAAGTTTAGTAGCTACAATAGCTCACAGAAACAAAGATAAAATCAGCCACACAATTTAATTACTTTACTTTAGTAGTTTAGTTTCTTAAGTTTGTTATTTAAAAGTGTTTTTGCATAAGGACAAAATGGTTTTAGAAAATTTCCCACTATTAGATCTACACCATAAATTACAATAATTCTCATTCAATGGAGAGCTTTCTAATAACTGGACCTGTAGTTTGATACTTAGATGGAAGGGTTATGAGAGCCCTCTGGTGGCCAGTATTAATTTGCTTGTTAGCACAGGCCAAATTTTCCTAACCTGGGGGCCTAGGAGAAAAGATGGATGGAAAGAATGGATGTCTTCTGAGACAGGCAAGGGACTGTATATACCATACCTCCTTTTTCCATCTCTCAGTAAATTTACTCAGCAGTTAGGTCAAGATCAAAGTAATTTCAATTTATGTATTAAATAAGATGTTAAAAAGAGATAGCAAAAGTATTGAAATTTAGGTACTAAATAGGGTGAGTTTTAAACAAGAATAAGGGTGTAAAAATAGAACTTTCACAGTAATAGTAGACTTAATTATCAATAGATATAGTTGTTTTTATTTACATCATAAACCTTTTGTGACAGGGTTTCACTGTGGAGTCCTGGCTGGCATGGAACTCACAGAGATTTGCCTACCTCTGTCTCTACCTCACACCCAAGTGCTGGGATTAAAAGTGTGCTCCATCATACCCAGCTGTGCCATCATAATTTTTGAATATTTTTATTATCTCTCAAAGGGTAATGAGGGTGAACATAATAAATTCCATTATTTGTATGCTTGACATATGCAAATAAAATGAAATAGAATTTAAAAAATAAAATAACTCATGACACAAAAAAGCATGAAGGAAAATAAAAGACCTTAGAAAACAAATAAACTCAAAACATGATTTTCAAATAAAACTATAATAATCAGATGTACTTCATTAAATAACACCTTCCTGACCTGGACAATTTCATGCACTTTTAGAAGTGATTATTTTGTCCATGGGAGATATTTATATGCCCTGGGTTATTAAGTAGCATAATTTTAAGTAGGAAACCTAACAGAACTTGAACAGACTGACATTGGAACATCTTCAAATCCAAGTTCTTCCACCTTCACTCCAGCAATGAATATAATCACTAAGCTTGGAAACAACCAACCATCTCCTCATGTGATGATGATATATATAAATTATTTTGTCTCTGATTATATATTACCACATGAAAACACAGAGTATATGTTAAATATTAAAAATTCTTGAATCTCACCACACAAAGCATTAATAAATAATGTAAAAAAGTTCCAAGTTAAAGCATTAATTTCATGTGTTTAAATTCACATTGAAAAGATGAATACTATATATACAGTATTATATATTATATATATATGTGTGTGTGTAATATATGTTTTTATATATCATCCTTAGTTGTAGTAGAAAAATCAATTATTTCTACATCATTCATTAATACATTGTGCTTCAAGAACAGAACTATTTATTATATATAAGATATTTTCCAACATCATCTAACATAGCATATTATTAGCCCAAAATAATGACCACAGACATGAGTAATATATACTTATTAAGAACTCATTACTGTAGGTCAGTGTGAGAACTTGATTTCACAGGGTCAATGATTCTTCATTAATTTGAAGTACAATTATGAATGACCATATTAAAAGGTTTAGACTTACAAGAGAATTATAAAGGCAGAGGGATTCTAATTACTCTCTGTATGCTAATTTTGATCAATAAAAACAATTTTGAGGAGCCTATGTTTTCTTTTTAAATTATATGAAACTTGGAAGAAATGTTTAGTATCTTTTTATGAAGAATGTTATCTTAAAACCAGGTAATAATATCCTCAAATTTTGACATGCACAAAATTGACTGGAGAGGGTGCTGAATTCCTCTGTTATTGGTTAAATTATTAGGGCCACTCCACGTAGTTAAAAGGGAGGTTTATTTTGTGGGGTAACTTACAAATGAAGGGATAGGTTGCAGGGTCTGGCAAAGGTATGGCACAGTGCAGTGGTGTTCTCTGGATAACTCTGATGGGTCTACCTCCTGCGTCCAGCATCCCAGAACCCAGAGAGACCTCTCCTCTCAATCCTGAGTCTTCAGCTTCCTCCCTCAGCCCGGCCTTGTGGGCGTGACCATTACTGAAGCCTCAATGGGGGTTGGAACTTCCAGGTCAATGCTGGGATGGCTACCCACTACACTCTGTTATATACACTTGATTGTAATTGAGTTCTTTGGACATTTATCTTATGTCTCAAACACTTGTGAGCCTACCCAACTCAACAGCTTTACGTTCACAGCAAGCCTCTCTTTGCTGTCTGGGAGGCTCTGGCTATGCACTGTAACAGAAACACTTGTTTTGTCTTTGTACCCACCCATAACCTTCTGTACACTATCTGTGATATCATAATTATTCAACAAATATGTATTAAGTAAAAGAATGCAAGAGCTTTAATGAAAGAAGTCTTAGACAAAACAATTTTACCAGAACAAATAAAAGTATTTCCTACCACATAAATGGGCAGAACACCAAACCATTTCTACACCCTGGTTCAAGAAATACTTAACAACCTTTACTCTGGGTCTCATATAACATAGTCTGAATCCAATATTTTAATAATATTTAGTAATATTTTATTTGTATTGAAATGTGATTTTATTTGTATGCTAATAAAGTTGCCTTGGGGTCAGAGCAAGCCATAGCAAAAGTTGGGTGGTGGTGGTGAACGCCTTTAATCCCAGCACTTGAGAGGCAGAGCTAGGTAGATCTCTGTGTGTTCAAGGATACAGCCAGCATACAAGGATACACACGCCTTTAATCTCAATACCAACCATAGAAGACCTGGAGGTCTGTACAGACAGGCAGTGATGAGGAGGTCATGTGGCTGGGTTTACAACCAATGAGAAAGCAGAACAGAAATTCTATAAAAAAGAAAAACACACACAGAAGTAGCTCTCTTGCAGAGAGGAAAGACAGAGCAGCAGTGAAGGGTAAGGTTTTCAGCTCTCAGCTATTGCTCTGACCTCTTGGCTTTTAACTCTGCAATTGGCTGTGTTTCTTATTTAACAAGATGGTTACATCTACAATCCAAGCTTTGGAGAGATGGCACAGATGTTGGAGTCTGTTTGATGCCCTGGCACAAAGATCTGCTTGAAGAAAGATCCTCATGGATTAGTAGCCATGTGTTCTACAGCATAGTAGAGAAGATGTCCATTGGCCAAGAACACAGATTTTTTTTCCATGCAATACCCTTGCTCAAAACAAAACATTGCTCATTTCCCGGGAGGGGCCCTCATGGTTACTCACAGCCCTTAAGAACTAGCCCCACAATCCTTTAACTTGGATGAGACAATTATATGTGATCTGTATTCAATGATGAACATTTCATTTTCCTCCAAAGTTACAAATCAATTTGTTCACTCAAGCAAAACAAACATGAACCCCACAAAGGAAGAGAACAAATCCCCATTTTTTTTCCTTTGAAACTTGAAAAGCATAACATGCAAACTTTTTAAGAATTTTCTCTTAAGGAAAGTTAAAGTAGTTACTTGGACGCTGAGTTAAAGGGAGGAGATGCAGTAATGGAGGATAAAAAGTGATCCTGAATGGGAATGAATGGGGAAGTACAAGCTGAAATAAGCAAGAAGTGGACAAGTACAGAATAGGCCAGGCAAAGACCAGGAGCAAACAGCACAAAGGACAGATCAGACATTGTGTGCAATTCAAGTGGAAGAAGTGGAATCCACTTGAGTGTGGTTGTGAAATGATTGTGATTAAAATAAGAAGAAAAATAGAATGATAAGGAATATAAGATTTGTAAGAGTACATATTAATATTAATCAAAGAGAATATTATTTTAAATTTTCTTTTGCATTTTCTTTTTATTTACAATTCTTATATAATATACTTAAACATGCTTTCCCTACCCCCAACTCCTCCTAGACCCTCTTACCACCTTCCTACCCACCCAACTCCACATTTTCTCTAGCTCTTAAAAAATCCAAAAAAGGGTTGGGGATGTAGCTCTGTGGTAGAGCACTTGCCTAGCAAGCACAAGGCCCTGGGTTCGATCCTCAGCTCAAAAAAAAAAAAAAAATCCAAAAAAAAAGAGTGAAACAAAAGATGCCAAAACAAAACAAACAAACAGAAACAAACAAACAAAAAATACCAAAAAGTCACTGAGTTTGTTTAGTTATGGGATAGATCACATGTCCACATCCCCCTTTCAAGGCTGGGACTCCATCTGGCTTAAACATGTGCAAGTCTTGTGTGTGCTACCACAGAAGCTTCTTGAATGAGTGATGAGTAAGGCATCAATCTATATGTAGCAGTATGTCATCAGGAGGCATCTTATTGTTAAATTCCTTTAGTATTTTTATCAGCATCCTAAGATTTAAAAGTGCAATAGTGACATCCAGTTATGCCAGCACCATTTGTTGAAGATGCTTTCTTTTTTCCATTGTACATTTTTGGCTTCTTTGTCAAAAATTATATGTTCATAGGTGTGGAGATTAATGTCAGGGTCTTCAATTCAATTCCATTGGTCCACATGTCAGTTTTTATGCCAATACCAAGCTGTTTTTATTATGGTAGCTCTATAGTAGAGCTTGAGGTCAGGGATCATGATGCCTCCAGAGGTTGTTTTTGGCTATCCTGGGTTTTTTGTTTTTCCATATGAAGTTGAATATTATTCTTTCCAGGTTGCAAATAGATCCATATCTGTCACCGTGCACAAAACTTAAGTCCAAGTAGATCAAAGACCTCAACATAAATCCAGTTAATCTGAACCTGAGAGTAGAGAAAGTAGGAATACTCTTGAATGCATTGGCACTGGAGAGCACTTTCTAACATATAACACCAGTAGCAAAGAGACACTGAGAGAAACAATCAATCAATGGGACCTGTTGAAACTGAGAAGCTTTTGTAGAGCAAAGGACATGGTCAACAAGACAAAGCAACAGACTACAGAATGGGAAAAGGTTTTCACCAACCCCACATCTGACAGAGGGCTGATATCCAGAATATATAAAGAACTCCAGAAATTAGACATCAAAATGCTCAACAGTCCAATTAAGAAATGGTCTATAGAACTAAACAGAGAATTCTTAACAGAGAAGGTCAAATAGCTGAAAGACATTTAAGGAATTGCTCAACATCCCTAATTATCCGGGAAATGCAAATCAAAACAACTCTGAGATACCACCTTATACCTGTCAGAGTGGCTAAGATCAAAAACACAGAAGACAGCTTATGCTGGAGAGGATGTGGAGCAAGGGGAACTGTCCTCCACTGCTGGTGGGAATGCAAGCTTGTACAGCCACTTTGGAAATCAATATGGTGCTTCCTTAGAAAATTGGGAAACCTAGGAAAGACCCAAGGATCACCCAATGACAGAGAAATGGATGAGATCTACATGAACAACCTGGATGACAGTGGGAGTAATGAAGGGCAAGATTTGAGAGAAAGAAAGCTTAGGGGAGCAGGAGATCCCAGCTGGATCAAGAACAGAAAGGGAGAATGAGGAATAACAGACCATGAGAAATGAAGACCATATGAGAACAGGAATAGGCAGAGTGCTTGAGAGCTCCCCAGAAATCCACAATGATACATCCTCTATAGACTGTTGGCAATGGTCGAGAGAAAGCCTGATCTGACCTAGTCCTGTGATCAGATGGCCAAACACCTTAACTGTCGTGCTGGAACTCTCATCCAATAACTGATGGAAGTGGATGCAGAGATCCTCAGCCAGGACCCAGGTGGAGCTCCAGGTGTCCAACTGTTGAGAAAGAGGAGGGTCTGCAAGAGCGTGAATTGTTGAATCCAAGATTGCAAAAAGCACAGGGACAAATAGCCAAAGGAATGGAAGCACATGAATTATGAATCAAAGGCTGTGGAGCCCCCAGCTGGATCAGGCCCTCTGGATAGGTGAGATAATTGAATAGCTTGATCTGCTTGGGAGGCACCCAGTCTGTGGGACCAGGATCTGTCCTTAGTGCATGAGCTGGCTGTTTGAAACCTTGGGCTTACACAGGGACACTTTGCTCAGTCTGGAAGGAGGTGACAGGACCTGCCTTTACTGAATCCACCAGGTTTAAATGAATCCCCAGGGATGCCTTGATCCTGGAGGACATGGGAATGGAGGGGAGGGTCTGGGGGAAAGGTGGGGGTGGGAGCGGGAGGGGGGAGGACAGGGGAACCCATGGCTGATGTATAAAATTTAAAACACATAATAATAAAGGAAAAAAAAGAAAATTGGGAATCCATCTCTCCCAGCTATACGATATGTTTTTCCATATGAAGTTGAGTATTATTCTTTCCAGGTTGCAAATAGATCCATATCTGTCACTGTGCACAAAACTTAAGTCCAAGTGGATCAAAGACCTCAACATAAATCCAGATACTCTGAACCTGATAGAAGAGAAAGTAGGAAGTAGTCTTGAACGCATTGGCACTGGAGAGCACTTTCTAAATATAACAGCTATACCACTCTTGGGCATATACCCAAGGAATGCTCACTCATACCACAAAGGCATTTGCTCAGCTATGTTCATATCAGCATTGTTTGTAATAGCCAGAACCTGGAAACAACCTAGATGCCCTTCAAGTCAAGAATGGATAAAGAAAATATGGTACACATACACAATGGATTACTACTCAGCAGAGAAAAACAATGACATCATGAGGTTTGCAGGCAAATGGATGGATCTAGAAAAAATCATCCTGAGTGAGGTAACCCAGACTCAGAAAGACAAACATGGTATGTACTCACTCACAGGAGGATACTAGATGTAAAACAAAGATGACTAGACTGCTACACAATTACAGGGAGGCTACCTAGAAAACGGGACCCTAGGAAAGACACAGGGATTGCCCAATGACAGAGAAATGGATGAGATCTACATGAACAACCTGGAGGAGAGTGGGAGTAATGAAGGGCAAGGTTTGAGGGAAAGAAAGCTTAGGGGAGCAGGAGATCCCAGCTGGATCAAGAACAGAAAGGGAAAACAAGGAATAACAGACCATGATAAATGAAGACCACAGGAGAACAGGAAGAAGCAAAGTGCTGGAGAGGTCCCCAGAAATCCACAATGATACATCCACTGTAGATTGCTGGCAATGGTTAAGAGAAAGCCTGATCTGACCTAGTCTGGTGATTAGATGGCCAAGCACCCTAACAGTTATTCTGGAACTCTCATCCAATAACTGATGGAAGTGGTCAGCTGTGGAGCCCCCAACTGGATCAGGCCTTCTGGATAAGTGAGACAATTGAATAGCTTGAACTGTTTGGGAGGCACCCAGGCAGTGGGATCCAGACCTATCCTTAGTGCATGAGCTGGCTGTTTGGAACCTTGGGCTTACACAGAAACACTTTGCTCAGCCTAGAAGGAGGGGACTGGACCTGCCTGTACTGAATCCACCAGGTTGAATTGAATCCCCAGGGGAGTCTTGGCCCTGGAGGAGATGGGAATGGAGGGAAGGGACTGGGGGCAAGGTGGGAGTGGGTGTGGGAGGGGGCAGTACAGGGGAACCCATGGCTGATGTGTAAAATGAAAACACAAATATAATAAATTAAAAGAGGAGAACAAAATTATCTTTAAAAAAAAAAGTGCAATAGGGAATGGATATTATGGAAGCAACCACTCTGAATGGTTGTAACTCATAATACACATGACAGAACTCATAAGTAGTTTCATAAACTGGTTCAAAATATCTATATCTTGCTAGGTCATAGACCCTAGAGGAGAGCCACAGCAGTAAACTGTCCATTAAGATCTCATCATATTCCCATAGATCAGTGAATCTCTCAACCCTCATCAGAGATGCTTCTTTCTGCCTTGTCCCAGATTCCTTTGCAAGCAACACTCCAGACAATGTGTATTAGATAAAACAAGTTTGGAACCTGAGCAGGATCAATGTCAAGTTATCCCACAAGCTCATTCCCCAAACCCTTTCTTTTAGCTGTACCAGTGACTTTATGAATTCAGTATGTCTATCTTGTCTTGAAACATTAGCTAGAAGCAATGATGAATAATTGTAGTTAATGGTAGCTACATAAAAATCCCTATAATGACTACTAAAGAACTAAACTATAAAAGAACTAGTCGATTCTTTAGAAAAACAAATTGTGGCTGTTTTTTTGCTACAAATTTCTCTACTTTTAAATATATCTATAAGTGATTTTTATTTTTTATAATTATTAAAAGTAAAAGGTATCCAAAATAGATCATATTTGAGGTGGGATAAGAAAGAAAAAATTAATTATTTGCTCAATAGATGCATAAAACTAAAATCACTTATTTGAAAGTAAGTTATCTGTTCACAAATTTTCTAGGTGTCCAGCCTGCTGAGCAGGGTCCTTCTTGTTGCAGTTAAAGCAGAAAACAAGCATGTTGTCTTCCTTTCCTTCAGGAACTTCTGTGGTAAAGGTGGAAAATAAATTTAAGTAGGTCTAATTTCACAATAGACAAAAGAGAAGCTGTAGTCCCCCCACCCCGAAGATTTTTATAGAAAATCTGTGTTTTATAGAAATACTTTACTGTGGAGAGGCATGGAGAGAAAATGTTCTTTAATATAGTCCCTCTTCACCAGTAATCTTTGCTTCTTCTTTTATACCTTGGCAGTGTGGAAAGACCTTCCCACTGTCCTTGCACTTGCCCTTCCTGTGGAGGAAATCTTCTCTTACACTTACATCTTCAAACTTACTGTCTCTACTTTACTAATGACTTGTTAGAATCCACAGTCCTTAGAAATTGGAAGCATTTCACTTTTTCATGTTGTACTGGGTAGGCAGTTCAGAGTCAAAGCCTCAGGAGACAAGAATCTTGTATGTTACAAAAGTTAAAGGAAATCAAATGCAAGATATAAGAAACAAGAAAAAGACACCATTATGCTGAAGCAAATTTGATCTCAGTTAATGTCTCCCAAGCACATCCTCCAAGGTCAGGAACTGCTTCTACCTTAGAAATGTTCTGTATAGCCTTAAGGTCAAGATTGAGTGAAGGGTGTAAAAGCCAGCCAGGGCCACATCCTGGCACTGTCTGAGCATGTCCTTTTTGTATGTCTATGCATATCCTATTTCACCCTGAATATTTAAAACATCTTCCATAGATGGTTGTTTGGCTCAAACTGTTTGGGGGGCACCCAGGCAGGGGCATCGGGATCGTCCCTGGTGCATGGGTAGGCTTTGGGGAGCCTGGTGCCTGTGGTGTGACACCTTGTACAGCCTTGGTGCAGTGGGGAGAGGCTTGGACTCTGCTGACTCCCCATGGGACGCCTTGATTTGGGGGATGTGGGGATGTGGGGATGTGGGGTGGCTTGGGAGAGAGGGCTGGAGGGTGGGAGGAGGGGTATCTGTGGGTGGTATGTAGAATGAGTAGAAAATTTCTTAATAAAGAAAAATGAAAAGAAAAAATAAAAATAAAATCTCTTCCACATATTTCAGTACCTTGTTGTGAGTGGTCTTTCACAATTACAGTGGAAGGGCTGGGGTTATAGCTCAGTGATAAGTCATTTGTCTAGTATCCTCAAGGTTCAAGGTTTCATCCTCAACATTGAAGTGGTGGTGGCAGGGAGTTGCTATGAGAAGAAAAAACTTACATTCCACACATTGTCACACATACACATCTAGAAATTCATCCTATAATGAAGAAAATGAAAAAATTAGCTCATGGTGATTGACATTTTATCTTTAATCATCTTATTTAACATTTCCCTTCTCTTTAATGCCACACATACAATGAAAAAGTAGAAAGCTATGCCTCCTGGTATTTTGTCCTGAAAGAAACCAAAGTCTAAAATTCACACATCAGGGCTTCTTGTTTAGCTCGGCAGTGCACTGTCACACTTTAGGACAATTAAAGTGTATTCAAATGTCTTTAGGTTAGTTCAACATTGAGCACATTGTAGTAGGCCAAGCATCAAAGGAAATTCACTTGGTGGGAAATCTCACCTTCAGAGGCTTCAGAGTCCCTTGCTAATAGATCTCTTTCTCATGTCACTGCAGCACTATCCTCCTGTGCCCTACAGATGCTGTTGTTCAGTCACCCAAGCAGGTCTCTAATCCTGTTTTCTTCTGTTGCTAGTTGAATTACTTCCTAAAAATAGAAAACCTGTTCCCCAAAACTACCCATCCAGTTGTTTGGGGGTCCACCCAAGTCATGCTGTCTTTGCTTTGTGAGCATTTACAGGCATAAGAACAATTACTGACCTTTCTTTTGTAGAACCAGGAAAACCCAGAGCTGATGAAGGGGACATTCTTAAACCCTTCTCAGTTCTTGACACTGTTGTGCTTCATCAATGCATGCCCAATGCCAAGTGCCTGGCAAATATTAAAACACTTGGGGAATTTGTTTATTGACTTTGTTGCTCTTGTTAGTCCTCTCATCTCCCTTGCAGAACTAGCCACAACCTGTTTAGTGCCCAGGGCAAACATACCACCCTTCTTCCAAATATTTCATTGAATCCTATAGTAGATACACATTTGGTTATTTTTATATCCTATTAGACCATGAACTCTTCAAGTCATAGATATTGAGTACACAATGGTACTTAAGGAATTATAATAAAATGGGCAAAATAAAAGTCATGTAAGTGCACACTTCTACTACAGGGGTCTTCCTGTTCATGAGTGCCAAGGCCAAATGCCTTTCATGGAAGCACAAAGATCCTTTCAGACAATTCTACTGAGTCCATCTCATGGTACAGAAACCCCATTCAAATATATTTTCTTTGTGTGAATGTATTCACTTTAACAGTGACCTTTTGTGAAGGTCTAAGCTTTAAATGTTTATAATAAATAAGTCAGCAAACTAGAGAGTGGATAACAGCTTAAAACACAGCATGGGTACCCCCAAATGCCTCAGCATTAAATACTCATGGAGAGATGACCCACTGAACACTCTCTTTTGCCCTCACCTTCTTCCTCTTAGGCAGAATTATCTCTCATTGTGAAAAACAGCTGTGAGATGGGAGGTTTTATTTTTTTTTCTTTTCCTTTGACATATTGTGAGTGTGTCATTTTCTCTGAGTACAGTACAATACATATTAGAAAAATCTGCCAGGTCTGTTTTCTTGATAAAACAGACAAGAAGGTGCAAGAACCAAGGCAAATGAGTCAACCAATCATCATTTGCCAGGCACTATTTCAGCTTCTTTGAAGTACAGTACAAACAGCTTCGAGGTAATATAGGTTTCTCATATAATCCTTTTTATATAATGCTTTATTGTTTATGTTAATACTTACATTTAATGTAGTATGTGTGTTACACTTACATAAAACTCACACACATACATGCACACACATGTACACATTAGTTTTGTAAGATAATAGCACCTTGTGTTCTTTATTTGTTTTTGTTTTTTAGTTTTTTTGAGACAGAATTTCTCTGGGTAACCCTGGGTATTCTAGAACTCACTCTGTAGACCAGGGTTGCCTCAGTTTCTTGAGTGCTGGGATTAAAGGTATGCACCACTACCAAGCACATCTTGGGATCTTGATGAGTACTTTAACAAAGATATTTAAGAAAATTCATAGAACATTTGTTTTAGTATTAGGTAATGCTGTTCTACCCATGTGTAAAATGACAGCACACACATTACCTTATTTAATCTGCAAAGCAAACATGAGTTTTGTATGATGTAGAGATTACTTTCCAACCTCTCAATGGATTATGACTCGGTAAGAAGATATAACTCCTTTCCATCTACTTTGTGTGTCTAAAACCATGTATAAAACAGGAAGTATGAAGTATGAAGAATCATAAAGGTGGGATTTCTAAAATGTATCTATCCTAATGATGTATCTGATACCTCCTAGGTATACAGGTGCAATGGAGATTTAAAAATTATTATAGTGCTTAGCAAAATTATATTTTCTTTCATAGCATATTTTGTAATTTCATCTATCATTTACAGGTAATGTGAGTTCCTTTATTTCATCAGGTATATAGATGTTTCAAGTAATCCATGCTTTATCATATTACATTAGCATGAGATTTACAGATTCATATACTCCAGTCTAATCCCTCTTCCAGTGACCATAGACTCCAACTTATCATGCACTGTTTTTTGTTGGCTAGATTCTCCGGCACCCACAGAGGCTGCTCCATCATTTTAAAGAAGGCAATCTCAGCTCGGTTGTTGATCACTTCACTCACTATCTTTAGTTGCCGGAACTGAGGAAAAGTTCTTTCCTTCCTGGGACTACAGATGCCCTAAAAAAAAAAAAAAAAAAAAAAAAAAAAAAAAAAAAAAAAAACTAATTCTCTCAATTATAGTGGTTATTTAATTTTTTGAATTCTGGATTGCCTGCTCCAGAGGCTGTGTTGGAGGTCATTTCAGAGCTGTCCATCAGCATCACATTCAATGACAAACATGGTGCTAACCAAGATGAACATAGCACAGATCTAGCCAAAGGGTGAGGTCCTGATTCACCCAACCATACTTCTTTGTTCTTAACCTAAAGGTAGAAATGTGCTATGTTTTCCCTTGTTAATTCAGAATGTTCTGCCATGTCCCCCTAAGCTGGATTCTTAGCTCTTATTTTTGTCACCATTTCTTCTACAGGTACATGTGCGCCCGGATGTTTGATGTGGTCCCATAGATAAGCACCTCTACTGTAACTGTATTCAAATAGCCTTAAGAAAGCTGCCCACACCCACTATTCATATAAATATTTAGATATTTGGAAATACATGCAACTAGATGTGTTGGTTTGTTTATTTGTCAGTTTGACACAATCTAAAATCACCTAAGAAGAGAACCTGGAGGGAGGGTTGCCATGTAGGCTTGTAGGCATGTCATTGAGCAACTATCTTGATTATATTAGTGGATATGGAAAGACACAGCCAAAAAGTGGGCTGTATCATTCCTTGGGCTTTAGTTCTGAACTCTGTGAGAATGGAGAAAGCAAGCTAAGTAGATATGCATGCATTCACTTCTCTCTGCTCTCGTCTGTGGATGTGATATGACTAGTTCTTTCAAGTTCTATCCTTGACTTTCTCACATTGATGGACTGTAACCTGGAATTGTGTGCTAGAGTAAACCCTTACCCTCTTAAGTTGTTTTATATCAGGATGTTTATTACAGCAACAGAAATGAAACCAGAACACCAGATTTCTTCAGGTATCTCATATTCTTCGGCCTACAAACTAATCTTAACTTTTCACAGAACAGAAAGATCTAGAGGGCTTTTAAATTGATCATTTCACTTTTTTATTATCTCTGGCTGATGAGAAATGTATCTTACTTCAAATTTTGTGCATTTTGAAAACAATACTATCATGTTATGGTTGTTTTATTGGGTACATACAAGATAAGTTCCTAGAAGCACTACATTTGAATAAGTTAGAAGGCACAGCTGTAGAGTCAAGGTGAAATGGGAAAAGACTATAGAAAAATTCAATTCACCTTGTTGCATTCTTTCTTTTCTCTCAGGAAAAGATATATCCAGATCATTTCCTCTCTTATCTCAACCACTAATAACATATAACCAGACATAAAAGAACAGAGGGAAACATAGCCTTTGAAATTGTTAACTAATAACATTTCTACTGCATGATGTATTTACAAAATACAAACATTTTAGAAACAAAAACTGACTTGTTTACATCTGTTTCTTTCCTAATTACCAACATAAAACATTAAAAATTCTTAATAATAAATTATTTAATTGGTAAATACTTGAATGAGGCCTATCAGGGTCACGACAATCAGAACATCCATAGAACAGAAGTTTTAGAGAATGAATTTGTAAATGACAAGATTCAAAGTTATTTAGAATGATGCCTTGTTAATAAGATCCAATCATGAACAGTAATAATAATGAGTCTATTATATAAACCCAACCCCAAGGTATATTTGATTTAACAACACAAAATAGAGGAGAAAATATAAATGTACCTACACTAATAACCACTGCTACCTTTAAAATGTTTTATACATAAACACTAGGTTTAAAAAGAATTTAAACCAGGAATATTCTCCCTAAGGAAATAGAAGCAATCATTAAAAGTCCCATAACCCAGAAAAGCCCAGGTCCAAATGGTTTCAGCACAGAAATCTACCAAAATTTCAAAGAAGAACTAATACCATTACTCCTCAAATTGCTTCACACAATAGAAACTGAAGGAATATTGCCAGATTCTTTTTATGAAGCTACAGTTACCCTGATATCCAAAACACACAAAGACTCAACAAAAAAGAATTACAGCTAAATCTCCCTCATGAACATTGATGCAAAAATACTCAATAAAATACTGTCAAATTGAATCCAAGAACACATCAAAAAAATCATCCACCATGATCAAGTAGGCTTCATCCCAGAGATGTAAGGGTGGTTCAATATATGAAAATCTGTCAATGAAATCCACCATATAAACAAACTGAAATAATAATAATAAAAAAAACCACACACATGACCATCTCAATGGAAGCTGAATACACCTTTGAAAAAAATCTAGTACCTGTAGTGGGTAGCCATCCCAGCATTGGCCTGGAAGTTCCAACCCCCATTGAGGCTTCGGTAAGGGCTGAAGGCAGGGCTGAAGGAGGAAGCTGAAGAACCAGGATCAAGAGGAGAGCGCTCTCTTGGTTCTGGGACCCTGGACGCTGGAGGTAGACCAAGCAGAGTTCTCCAGAGAACACCACCTGACTGCGCCATACCTTTGCCAGACCCTACAACCTATCCCTTCATTTGTAAGTTACCCCACAAAATAAACCTCTCTTTTAACTACATGGAGTGGCCTTAATAATTTCACCAATAAGTACTCTTTCATATAAAGTTCTTCGAGAGACCAGGGATACAAGGCACATATCTAAACATGAATAAAAGCAATATACAGCAAGCCAACAGCCAACACCAAATTAAATGGAGAGAAACTCAAAGCAATTCCACTAAAATCATGAATAAGACAAGGCTGTCCATTCTCTATATATCTATTCTATATAGTATAGTTCTAGCTAGAGCAGTAAGACAACAAAAGGAGATCAAGGGGATACAAATTGGAAAGAAAGAAGTCAAACTTTCATTACTTGCAGGTGATGTGATATTATATATAAGTGACCACAAAAATTCTATCAGGGAACTCGTACAGCTGATAAACACCATCAGTAATGTGGCAGGATACAAGATTAACTAAAAAAAAAAATCAGTAGCCCTCCTGTATACAAATAATAAATGGACTGAGAAAGAAATAAGAAAAACAACACCCTTTACAGTAGCCGCAAATAGGATAAAATATCTTGGGGCAACTCTAACCAAACAAGTGAAAGACTTGTGTGACAAGAACTTTAATTCTTTGAAGAAAGAAATTGAAGAAGATATCAGAAAATGGAAAGATCTCCCATGATGTTGGATAGGTAGAATTAACATAGTAAAAATGTAATCTTACCAAAGGCAATCTATAGATTCAATGTATTCCCCATTAAAATCCCAACACAATTCTTCACAGACCTCAAAAGAACAATATTCAACTTCATTTGGAAAAACAAAAAACCCAGGATAGATCAAACAATTCTATACAAATAATGAACTTCCAGAGGCATCACCATCCCAGACTTCAAGCCTTACTATAGAGCTATAGTGATAAAAATAACTTGGTATTGGCATAAAAACAGACACATGGATCAATGGAAACAAATTGAAGACACTGACATAAATCCATACACCTATGAACACCTGATTTTTTACAAAGAAGCCAAAATTATACAATGGAAAAAAGAAAGCATCTTCAACAAATGATGCTAGCATAATTGGTTCATGGAATGTAGAAGAATTCAAAGAGATCCATATCACCATGTACAAAACTCAAATCCAAGTGGATCAAAGACCTCAATGTAAATCTAGTTACACTGAACCTGATAGAAGAGAAAGTGGAAAGTAATCTTGAATGCATTGGCACAGGAGAGTACTTCCTGAATATAATACCAGGAGCACAGACACTGAGATTGGCAATTAATAAATGGGACCTTCTGAAACTGAAATGCTTCTATAAGGCAAAGGATACTGTCAATAAGACAAAACAGCAGCCTACAGAATGGAGAAAGATCTTTACCAACCCCACATCTGACAGAGGGTTGATCTCCAAAATATATAAACAATTCAAGAAACTAGATAGCAAAATGCCAAATAATCCAATTAAAAAATGGGGTGCAGATCTAAATGGAGGATTCTCAACAGAAGAACCTCAAATGGCCAAAAGACATTTAAGGAATTGCTCAACATCCTTAGTCATCACAGAAATGCAAATCAAAGTAACTTTGAGATACAATCTTACACTTGTCATAATGGCTAAGATTAAAAAAAATACTGATGATAGCTTATGTTGGAGAGGATGTGGAGTAAGGGGAACACTCCTCCACTGTGGGTAGGAGTGTAATTTTGTATAGCCACATTGGAAATCAGTATGGCAGTTCCTCAGAATATTGAGAATTAATATACATCAAAACCCAGTGATACTACTGCTAGGCATATACCCAAAGGCTGCTCAATCATACTATAAGGACACTTGCTCAACTATGTTCATAGTAGCATTATTTGTAATAGTCAGAACATGGAAACAACCTAGATGACCCTCAACTGGAGAATGGACAAAGAAAATGTGGTACATTTACACAAAAGAGTATTACTCATCAGTTTTTAAAAAATGACATCATGAAATTTGTAGGCAAATGGATGGAACTAGAAAAAAATCATCTTGAGTGAGGTAACCCAGGCCCAGAAAGATGAATACGGTATGTACTCACTCAAAAATTGATAGTAGATGTAAAGTAAGGGAAACCAGGCTACAATCCACAGCCCTACAGAAACTAGGTAATAAAGAAGACCCTAAGAGGGATACAATGATTGCTCTGGGAAGGAGAAATAAGTGATATCTCCTGGGTAAACTTGGGGTGAGGGGAGGTGGTGGATGGGAGAGGTTGGGTGATAAGAACATGGAGGATTAGTATGGTTAAGTTGGGGGAGGGATGGAGAGAGAAAGCAACAAAAGAGATACTTGATAGAGGGAAGTATTATGGGGTTAGGAATAAACCTGGTTGTAGTTGAAGAGTTTCTCTCTGGGTCCTGCCAAATCCCTGCATTCCTACAGCTCACTTATAAAATAAACACACAGACATTCCTATTATTTAAACTGCTTGGCCATTAGCTCAGGCCTACCATTGTCTAGCTCTTACTCATATTTAGCCCATTTCTATTAATCTATACTTTGCCACATGGCTCCTGGCTTACCAGTACCTTATCTCTTTCTTGTCATGGCGACTGCTGGCTGTATCTCTTTACCCAGCCTTCCACTTCCCACAGTTCTCCTCCTCCTTGTCCCACCTACCCTATCCTTCCTGCCTGGCTACCGGCCAATTAGCACTTTATTTATTTTAACCCATCAGAGAAACATATTTGACATACAGAACTTCCCACAGCACTTCCCCTTTTCTTTTTTTCAAAAAGCAAGGTTTTAACTTTTACATAATAAAATTTCAGAAAACAAAACAATTATCAAGCAAGAATTACAGTTACAATATTAAAGAAGATATCCTATCTATTTTATATTTGTGAGTCTAAGGTTATATATCTAACTTATCTTTTATCATAACAGAAAATTATAACTCAGGGGGAGTGGGAAGGCCTCACTCACAGAGGTTTTCGCTGGTCTGGGGGCTAAGCTAGGGAACTGAGACCAGACTAGCTGCTCCCTTTTATGGGAATGGAACCATGTAGGCATTCCCTGGTTAAATGGAACTTTGCAGGCGGGTTTAGGTAACAGCTAGCCAGGGAGGAGGCTGAGGGTGGGAGCCACCTAGGCCTTTGGAATTTGCCCCATGTGAGCACCAGATATTGGTGAAATTATTAAGGCCACTCCATGTAGTTAAAAGGGAGGTTTATTTTGTGGGGTAACTTACAAATGAAGGGGTAGGTTGCAGGGTCTGGCAAAGGTATGGTGCAGTCCGGCAGTGTTCTCTGGAGAACTCTGCTTGGTCTACCTCCAGCATCCAGGGTCCTGGAACCAAGAGAAGCCTCTCCTCTTGATCCTGGGTCTTCAGAGTCCTCCTTCAGCCCTGTCTTGTGGGCGTGACCATTACTGAAGCCTCAATGGGGGTTGGAACTTCCAGGCCAAAGCTGGGATGGCTACCCACTACACCCGGTGCTAAGGAAATTCCCAGAAATCTACAAGGATGGTCCCAGCTAAGACTCCTAGCAGTAGTGGAGAGGATGTATGAACCAGGCTTCTCCTGTAACTATATTTGTGACTACCCTAATTGTCATCATAAAACCTTCATCCTATAACTGATAGAAGCAGATGCAGACATCCACAGCCAAGCACTGGCTCAAGTTCCAGGAATCCAGTTGAAGAGAGGAAGGAGAGGTTATATGAGCAAGGAAAGTCAAGATCATGATGGGGAAACCTACAGAGACAACTGACCCAAGCTCATAGGAGCTCATGGACTTTAGACTGACATCTGTGAAGCCTCCATGAGATTGATCTGGGCCATGTGCATGTGGGTGACAGTTGTGTAGCTTGATCTGTTTGTCAGGCCCCTAGAAGTAGGAACAGCATTCATCCCTGGCACATGAGCTGGCTTTTTGGAACCTATTTCCTATGGTGGGATGCCTAGCTCAGCCTTGATGCATGGGAGAGGAGCTTGGTCCTGCCTCAACTTTACATGCTGTGTTTTATTGACTCCCATGGGATGTCTTACCCTTTCTGAGGAGTGGACGGGCAGGGGTAGAAAGAAGGTAGGGGAAAGGGATCCAGAGGAGAAGAAGGAGGGTAAACTGTGGTTGGTATGTAAAATAAATAATGGATACCACTGACAAAGCTAACCCAGGTACCCCTTTTTTGGTGAAAAGGAAAATATTTAGAGTATGAATGTACTGGCTCGTATTTGAACATCTGACTCTCAGGTTTGTCATCTTCCTGAGATTTATAAATATTAATAACAATATATGTGAGGAAGCTGATTGGGAAACAAATGTCTCATCAGCTATGGTTTGTTCACTACTGATCCAAATGTTTATCCATCAGGACAGACTTTGGAGAAATCTGGACTTTATGGGAACACAATGATAACACAGTGTATAATGTTTGAAAGAAGCTTACTTCACTGGCACAGGGAGAATTTGAGGATATGTCAACCAGAAACATCTATGGCTGAGGAACTTTAAGAGCTATTGTGGTATATTGTGACTCTCTGGAATCATAATCTAATATGGTTTGCCCTCTGGGTAATATCAAGGATACATTTTTACATTATTTCATTTTGGTCCACTGAAACCAATATATTTCAAACAAGAATGTTATCATCAGACAGCTGAACCCTTAGTGGAAAAGCTCTCCCTAGAAAATAGGACCATTTGAAGAGTGAAGGGTACAGCATACCATGACTGTACACCTCAGGCCACCAAGAACTAAGGGATAAACTGCTGGAAGAATAAATCAACAGCAGTGGAGCAGACTGTCTGACATCAGCCTGACACTCTATAAGCATGCTTTAGGGAGCTGTGGTTCTAGAGATCTCCGATGGTTGGTCCACCACACAAAGACCAGCAATTATGGGCAAATTCTCTACCATTTGCTAATTTTGTCCTTCCTTTCTTCTGAGGCAGAGACACTTACCTTATTCAGATTCTACAAATAATAGAACTTTTGGCCATATAGGGTCAAGCCTAGGACATCAGACACCAAATCAAGCCAAGCAACACAGTCAGGAATTAAACAAAAGTAAAAAACAAACCAACAAATATTCCCAAAAAAGCAATCAGAACCCTCTACCAATTGTTCAACACAGAAAAAGTTGTGACATGAAACTTGGCATGTGTGGTAATTTAAATGTAATTGGCCCTCTTATGCTCATAGAAATTGGCACTACTAGGAGTTGTGGCCTTGTTGGAGTTGTTATGGCCTTGTGAGAGGAACTGTGAAGTTTTCTATGCAAAGGTCTCAGTCGACTTCCTGTTGCCTGTGAGATCTAAGACTCTCAGTTACTATTCCAGCACCACATCTGCCTGCACACCACCATACTCAGTCATGATGATAATGGACTGAACCTCTGAAACTGTAAGCAAGCCACCCAATTAAATATTTTATTTATAAAACTTGCCATGGTCATGGTGTTTCTTCACAGCAATAAAAACCCTAAGACAGAAGTTGGTACCAGGGACTGGGGTGCTGCTCTGATAGGCTGGTTATAGGCTTTAGGAATTTGGTTTAGGAAAGCAGTGGAATGCTTTAAGCACTGCCTAATGGGACATACTAGTGGGAGCATGGAAGACAGTTGTGCTGAATGGGATTTGATGAACTATGGGGTTGTTCAAGAGGTTAGAGAGGAGAATTTTAGTGTGTTGCCTAGAGATCATTTTCAGTTCTTGTGATATTTTAGTGAAGAATGTGGCTGCTTTTTTGAAGAGTCTGCCTGAGGCTAAAATAAAGATTTTTGGATTAATTCCATTGGCAGAGGAAATCTCAAAACAGTCTAGTATAGACTCTGTTTTGTGATTATTAGTGGTAACTCTAATAATGACTTATAATAAGAAAGAGCAAGCAGAACTGGGTAAATTACAAGATGTAAAATTTAAGGAGAAAAAGAGCACCAAGAGCTAAATCCCCTGTTCAAGGAGATAACAGATTAAGAAATGGAATAAAGGGAGTAGTGACCTCAGGATAAGATCCCACCTGGTTAAGTTTCCAGCTTATGGAAAGGAACTAAAGAAAAGCTTAGATCATAATGTGGTAGTGTATGTGTTTAATCCCAGCACTGGGAAAACAGAGTTTATCAGATCTCTGAGTTTGAAGACAGTCTGCTCTATAGAGCAAGTTTTAGGACAGCCAAGCATAGGCAATGAAAGCTGGTGAAGATGTAATTGAAGAAGGGGGGCATGCTCCAGCCCTGGTAAGCAGCAGAACTTGGCAGCTTTGGCCACTGATTCTGGCTTTACAGTTAAGGATAGAAAAAAATGGGTTATTAAATTTGCCTCAAAGCCTGAAGAAAGCCACTAAGGCCAGGCATGTATCCCTAAATGGAGGCCTAGTAGAGAGGTCATTGAGTGAAACTGTGAAGTTGAAGCCTGAATTGCATTAGAGACCCCAAGATTAACATGATACCAGAATCCTGGGATATCTGCCAAGGAGAAATGCTAACAGGGAATGGAAACAGCACAAGAAAAGGAGTATGTTGTACTCAATAAAGCTGGATTGAGCTGGAGATTTGTGGACCATTTTGACATGAGATATGGAAATGTAGGATTTGGAGTTTGCCCAACTGGCTTTTGGTATTGCTTTGATCCAGTATTTCCTTGCTATGCTCCCGTCCCTGCATTTTGGAATGGTAATGCATATCCTGTGCCATTACATGTTGGACGTATGTGATCTGCTTTTTTTATTTTGATTTTTACTGATGATTATAGTCAGAAGAGACTTTGAACTTTGGACTTTTAAACATTGTTGAGATTGTGATAGACTATGGGGACATTTGAAGTTGGAATAAATTAATTTTGCATTGTGATATTGTTACAAGTTTATGAGGGCAAGGGAGTGGGATGTGGTAGTTTGAATGTAATTGACACACATAATCTCATAGGGAGTGGAACTATTAGAAGGTATGGCCTTATTGTAGGAAGTGTGTCACTGTGAGGGTGGGCTTTGAGGATTCCTATGCTCAAGATACCACCCAGTGTCTCAGTAAACTTCTTGTTGCCTGAAAGATATAGGACTCTCAGCTGCTACTCCAGCACCATGTCTGCCTGCATGCCACCATGTTCCCCATCATGATGACAATGAACTGAACCTCTGAAACTATAAGTAAGCCACTCCAATTAAATGTTTTCTTTATAAGAGTTGACATGGTCATGATGTCTCCTCACTGCAATAAGAATAAGAAGAAGAAGAAGAAGAAGAAGAAGAAGAAGAAGAAGAAGAAGAAGAAGAAGAAGAAGAAGACAGCATGAGAGTGGCAATCACTAAGAAATAGCTATTTGTATGTATGTATGTATGTGTGCTGTATATGTGTTTGTTTATGTACTCTGCATGTGCATATGTAGATTCTGGTGATTGATGTCAAATCTCCTCTTTGATAGCTCTCCACGTTGGTCTTTGAGATGTTTTCTCAATGAATTTAAAACTCACTGATTCCGTTGAACTAGATAGATAGCAAGCTCCAAATATCTCCCTATCCCATCCCTCCAGCAACAAGAATACAATTGTATGCCTCTGTGTTGCAGGATATTTGATCACACTGTGAACCCTGAGATTGCATTATTTACTGGAAAACAATGCTTCTAACTATGGTGTTGCTCAGCCCTAGAACATACCTTTAATCCAAGAGTTTTCTGCTTAAATACTGTAAACGGTTAAATTAAATCATCCCTACATCAAGAGTTAGAGCAAGCAACCAGTTGACAGGAAATAACTATAGAGAGTAAGAGGAAGTCAGAAGATGGAGAGAGATGCACACAGGAAGTGGAAGGGAGGGGAATCCAGTCAGAGGAGATTAGTTTTGAGGTGGCATAGGAGTAAGTGCTTTTTCTGGGATAACAGAAGAGGAAGCAGCTGGGTGCTTTCTCTGCCTCTCTGAGCTAGCAGGTTTTCACTCCACATTCTGACTCCTGAGTCTTTATTGATAAAATAGAATGATAGAGACTTACTTAAAATCAACAGCCATGCACAGATGGGAATCTGAACTCATGTCCTCATTAATACACAAGTACTCTACCCACTGAGCAATCTCCCCATTCCATAAACATAAGGTTTTACTATTAAGAAATAACTTTTCAATGTCACTTTATTTATTGTCAAGAGAAATTTGGAAGAACAATAAAGTTAGATACGTTGCCTGTAACTCCAATGGGTAATAAAATTGGAGTAGGATTCCAAGTATGATGCCTTTTTTCCCTAGAAGGGTTTAAGACATTTCAACTAGATACTCAAGATGACTCTGATATTTCTGCTAGATGCTATACACAAAGGACTTAGCATATGTACCCCAAGAGTTTTCATTATTACTCAATAGGAAAAACCTGCTCGAAGCCTATAAAATGTTATTTCCTGTTAAGATGCCTCAAGTGGTTAATCTTGATTGTCAACTTGATAGAATTTAGAAACCACCTACAAGACAAACCTCTGGGCATATTTGTGTAGGTCACTGCATAGACATTTAAATGATATATAATAACCCACCTTAGATATGGATGGTACCATTCCATGAACTATATTTCCAGAGCAAATTAAAAAGAGAGAATCAGCTGAGCATCAACATCCACTTCTTGACTTCAGATGCAATGTGATCAGCCTCATACTACAGCTATAATGCCATACAATAATGATGGATTATACCCTCAAACCAAACAAAAATAAATCTTTGTTCCTTACATTGCTTTTCTTATGTAATTTGGTCACAGAAATGAGAAAAGAAACTAATACAATGCCTTTGTGCACCTATGACCTATTTACATATCAATTAGTATGAGAAAAATGTAATTGAATGGTTATTAACAAACCTACTGTTGGAAAGGAGATGTATTCATTACCAGTGGCTAAATAGTTCAGGTTATCCCTACCTCTAAGAAATTAAGAAGTTCAATTAACAAATGATTGTTAAATTTGATGTAATTTAGAAAAATCATAACCTCATAAATATTTTATAGCAGTTGGTTAATATTCAAAGGGAACACCAAGTTCCTTAGAAGAAAAGATCCACACAAATATAAGGATAGAGCAAAATAAGACTCCCTGACAAAGAGCAACATGACATTTTTAACATAGGAGACTTTAATTGCATCACTATAAAAGATGCTTTTATTTCCAACATTGTTCAGCAGGATTGCTACTACATTAATTCTAATATTATAAAAAGGAACCCAATGGAGGCTGCTCTTAACTATTCAGGAATACTATTTAAAAATACTTTGTGACACATCTTATTGGATGTTTTGCTAACTTATTGAAATAGGTAGCTATCAAAAATAGTCCTAACTACAAGACATAAAATAAAGGGTATTTTGAATATGCAGGGGATTGGTTCCAAGACCTCCCCACCTGAGAATACAAAGACACACAGATACTAGTCCCTTATGTGAAATAGCATAGTGTTTGTATATAATGTGTGAGTATCCTCCTGTATATTTTCAATCATCTTCAGATTATGTACAATAGGAATCCAATATTGATGCTACATATGTAGTTCTTCTATGTATTGCACAGAGATTAATGACAAGGGGAGGGGGAATATGTATATTCAGTACACAGTATTTTTTCAAATATTTTCTATCTTGGTTGGATCCAAAGATATTTAACCAATGGATATGGAGGGCTGGCTGTACTGCACAATTCTGAGGACAGAGAGAATGTAAGAAACAAGGATGACAGTTTTGTTAAGTCACACTTGTGCAACAAAGCAGCCTTTACAGGCAATGAGAGATGAGACTGGAGGGTAACAGCTGTGACAGGGTGATAGGACTTTGAACCAAGTGGTGACCAAGCCAAGAAACCAAATTGAGAGGAATGGGAATGAAGTGTCAAGTGAAAGAAATTGAAGCTGCAGAATTGGGAGTGTGTTCCAGACTTCCAGCTCATTCTCAGGAGCAAATAAGGAGACACAGTAATCCAATACATGACCTACATCTTTGGGGGGGGGCAATCCCACCTTTTATAGGGTTCCTATGAGGAGGAAAGAGGAATAAAGAACTTGTAGATAGAATGATAGGCCTAGATGAGAAGATAAAAGACCAAAACAGGACAGCTTGAAAAGCACCTGGATCAAAATCCTCTGGCCCCTTCTGTCTCTTCTAAAGGGCTTTTTAGAGAATTCCAAGGGGTGGGGCAAAAGACCTCTCCCTTGCTAGATCAAAGCATACTACACATCCAAGTGCAGACCCTTCCAAACCTTCCAAACACCTATTAACTGTACACTTGGTCAATCCATCCCCTTATACAGCCTTGCTGGGTAAAGCAAGCTCAGATCTCACTAGGAAATCTCTGTGGGCTCTCACATATCTTATTCCTTTTTTATTTTATTTTTCTCTCTTTCCTCCATTATTATTTTAATAATTCAGATATAGAAATATTTTTCCGTTTAAAAGAGTCATCAAGCTTTGCTCTCTATGGAGTTATCTGATTGCTAGTGAAAGTAAAGTGTCAAAGTCTATTCATTTCTAAGTGACCCACATAGAGGAGACAGGGAAAACATGAGGAATGTCTTGCCCCAACCAAAAGTGGCAACTCCATATTTTTCTTGTTACTTTGATCCTATTCCAAAATTGAGCCCAGGCAATTTCACAGTGGAAGTTAGACAGGGAAAATTAACATAATAAGAAATAATTGGATGCTACCACGTAGTCTCCTTTTTCTGAGAGTAAACAAAAGTTCTGTAATGTTTTCCATAGTAAGACAATCAGAATCTCACCAATCTAAGATACTGGTGCAATATATTTTACACCAAATACATTTTTCTAATTATGGATATTTAGGCATGAGACAAAACTTGACAGAGTTAAACAGAAAAGTGAGAATCTAAGAAGTATCCTTTACCCATGTCTGAGAAAAAGTTCTCATTCACAAAAGCAATATATGGCAAAAGCTCATGTATGAAGTTCCTTGTAACAGATATCCAGTTGTATTTGTGAGTTTCCTGGTGCTGTGATAAAACATTGTGACAAAGGCACCTTCAGAAAGAGACAGTTTTTTTGGCTTAAGGTTCCAGAGGATTAAGAGTCCATCATGGTGGGGTAGAACATGGCATAGTAGGCATGATGGCAGGAACAGGAAACTGAAAGATCACATCTTTAACCATAAGCATGAAGCAGATGGCAAACAGAAAGTGGGGTAAAGCTATAACATCCTAAAGTCAACTTCCAGTAATATACTTCCTCCAAAAAAGCTGCATCACTTCCCTAAACAGTGCCACCAACTAGAGACCAAGTGTTCATATGCCTAAACCTACAAGGGACATTTCTCATTCAAACTACCACACCAGGGAACAACTTACATGAAATTACAGACAAAGATAACAAAAGTAAGATGCTATTGAAGGAGAACAACTAGAAACCACAGAGAGACCCCTACCTATGACTTTTCTTGCTACTAGTTCAACAAGGCAAGATTGGAGGTGCAATAAGCTAACTTATAGAACACACTCTTATACGCCAGTACATACCTAACTGCCTGAGTATTTTTAACACTACATGATATTTTACAATGTATTAACTTATTCTTTCATTTGTTATATAATCTGAAAGCCTTAATGAACCAATTTTTTTGAAAACTAAAGGAATCCCATTATAGATTTCCAGGCATATGCCATACACAAGTGGTACTGCTTCCCAAAATTCCTAAGCAGGCAAATCAATCTGTGGAAGGTGTTCCACACCTATATGCAAACAAATCATTGTAATTCACATTTCTATGGGAAAATATGTCAAAATTTCTACCCTAAAACATGACATAATGTATAAGATTATTCTAATAGTTTCAGATATACACCCTTCTTGAGACATAAAAAATAAAAAGCTCATTCATATTTGTCAAGGAAAAGCAATAATTAGGCATGAAGCAGGACCATTCACATTATCCATCATGGAAACTTGGGCCAGCTACTGTGATTTCCAGGGAAATATAAGTTGACAGTGAAGATATCTCCCAAAGAAACTGTATACGGTCCCAGTAGAGGGACTTTTTCTTTTACAAAATTAAAAGGGAAAAAAGAAGTGCAACAAAAATCTAAAGTGTCAGATGTGTTGAATTCCTACATTGCAAGAGGGCCCACTCATCAGACTGACCAGACTGGAAAACCTTACAAACTGTAACCTTGGAAGAATCTCAGGACCTACCTACTGTTGGACAATTGCTGACCAGAAGCTGGCATCAAAATCTTTCTCCACTTCCTTGGAAAATGTCAAGGTATTAAATTTCACAGAAGGAAGACTTGTGTTTGAACCTGACAACAGGGGATTTTGTGCTTACCCAGAAGAAAAAAAAAAAAACGATTTTAGCTGAATTCCCTAGGGGGAAAAAGGAGATGCTATTTGTTTCAGTGGCTCCTCATCCTTAAAAATCAATTTACAGGTGATTTCTAGAGACCACTTTGTTACCACAGATGAATTTCCCTGAAAGAGAGCTGCATGGCCACTCAGGAAGTAGAGACACAATGAGCCTTTAACTCTTGAGGAAAGGTATCAGGCCTCTCATGAAATTGATTAGTTGCCCAACTAGAAAGGACTTTCAGAGGCTTAGTTCCTTCCTATATGAAGTGTCTGGGCCCACTAGCACAGGAAAAGATTGCATGTGATCTCATATTTTTAGGGATGCAGTAAGGATAAAGGGAAAGAAAATTTTTATCTCTTTGTACTTAAAGCTGGCATGTACCCTGATACCTACATCACTAGGACCAAGTCTCTAATTTTAGGTGTAAGATATATAGACATATAAAGCATTTGCCTCTGAGGAATCAAGTAAGGAATAAAACAATCCAATGGCCATTTGCAATTAGTATAAATAAGAAACATGTTGACTGTATTGTCAAGTTAGATCCCTACAGAGCCAGTAAGGTGTTAATCTAGCTTCTCCTACCCATAAACCTATGGACTTTTTCTCTTCTGTCTCACACAATCACCACTGTTGGCAAGGTATCCCCATAAACTTTATCACTGTGGAATTTTCCCTCAGCTGTGGTCCCTAATCTGCCTGGTCCTAGACTTCCCTTAATTATGAGTTGGGTATCTGATATTATAACCATACCTAGCTGCCTTCAAACTCCTGGTTTATAGATACCCCAATTCTTATCTTTGCATTGTTTTAAGGATACCTTTGTTCAGTATATAATAGTGCACCCTCACTAATTAGACAATTGCTATAATAGAGTAAGTGTCTCTCAAAGGTCTGTGTGTTACAAATTTGTACTAGTGGTAGGTCCTTAAGCACTCAGAATATACACTTGAAGGGGATTGTAGGCATATAGTTTCTGCTTCTCATTTTCTGTGGCTTCCTGGCTATGAAGTGTATGGCTTCATCCAATCACACATTCTGTCTATATACTGTCTACTGTAGACATCAACCAATCAGGGACTGAAACTCCAAGAATACAAGCAATACCAACTTTTATAACATCAGATATTTGATACACTAATGAAAAGCTGCCTAATGCAGTAGTCCATCCTCATGTCAAAACAAGGAATGTTCAGATGAGTGGGGATTAAGATTCAATATTATAGTATTTACTTTGTTGATTTGCTCATATAGCCCTGCAATTAGAGAGAAAAATGACAAGAAGGAAGTAGAAGATGCTGTCAATAAAAGAATTTAAGCTTTCAAGGGAAAATCAAAGGCCATTGATACCAATTATGGATATAATGAGTAAATTATTTAAAAAAGCTGAAAATATATATTTTCTTTGTAGAAGTAAAATCAAGTACAGACATTCATATCAAACCACTTGTTATTCACACTTAATTATCATGCAGAAAAGCACAATTATGCATATTGTTAAACATCAAAATCACTGAACCAGAAGAGACTTCAGAGAACATATCAGTCAGGGCACTCCTGTTAGTGATGCTCTAACAGAAGGAGTGCCAGCCCAGGCCTCCTGACTGCCAGCCCAGAGGGCAGTCCCTATGGACATGCTATTCCACCTGTGAGTTAAATTACACTCTGAAAAATGCTTGCTCTTTTGAAGCATAAGTAAGCTTTAATACCAACTCCTCTCTCTCTCTCTCTCTCTCTCTCTCTCTCTCTCTCTCTGTCTCTCTCTCTGTCTCTCTCTCTGTCTCTCTCTCTGTGTGTGTGTGTGTGTGTGTGTGTGTGTGTGTGTGTGTGTGCATGTTCACATGCTCATGCATTTTCAGATGTTAGCAGATTCCCTCAAGTAAACACACAGAAATGTAAATTCTGTGTAATGTAGATTGGAAAATAAATGAGAGCTGAGAGAAATGGAATAGACCAAGGAAATAAGGTGTCTGTGTGTAAGTCAATCACAGAAATTGAGATGGGTGAGTAAATAAAATGGTTTTTAAAAAGTTAACATAAGACAAAGATATGAAAATTGCAGCCACACTTATTATGTAATATATAATGCAAGATACACGATGGTAATGTTTATCTAAGTGAGTTATTGTCTAGAATCACTGCATTCCTTCTATTATATGGCAAAAACATGGTGAGGCTTTCATGGTATCTCAATATAAAGACCTGTCATGATAAAGAGAAACTATGCTGATCACATGAACTCTGTAAGTTCACTAGCTAAAATGAGAAAGACTAACCATGTGCCATTCAGACAACATGAAGTTGCATATATCTTCTTGGCATCTCCCAGAAAAGCACTTCTTGATCCCCTCCTATCTTTTATCCAAGTGCTCTCATATAAGGTTAGGCACTGTACACTAATGTATGGTTTGAGACAACTACAAATCAAGTTTGAAAAAACTCTTCACACTGCTGCTTCTGCCTTGTGAGAAAATGTGGGTCTGTGAAATATTGTTATACACACAGAAATCTCACTGTGGAGAAGCAGTACCCAGGCAGAGACTCAGTCATGGAAGATAGTTCTCTCAAACTCAACCTTGAGAGGATGAGATGAAGACAGGATGTTCCAACTCTAAGATGAACTCTAGGATGGCAACAGAAAGCATGCTTGCGTTTCTGTCTCTGGGATGGTGTGCTGGCTAGTTTTGTGTCAACCTGACACAAGCTGAAGTCATCTGAGAGAAAGGACCCTCAATTTAGAAAATGCCTCCACAAGTTTGGGCCGTAGGCAAGCCTGTAAGGCATTTTTTTAATTAGATTAATGGGGGGGGGTCCAGCCTATTGTGGGTGGTACCACCCATGTGATGATGGTCCTGGCTTCTATAGTAAAGAAGGTGGAGCAATCCACCAGGAGCACTAATCCATGGCCTCTGCATCAGCTCCTGCCTCCAGGCTCCTGATCTGTGTGAGTTCTTATCTTGACTTTCTTTGACAATGAATAGTGATGTGGAAGTGTGAGCCAAATAACCCTTTCCTCCCCAAGTTGCTTTAGTCATGGAGTTTCCTCACAGCAATAGTGAATAGTGTTTCCTAACTGAAACAGATGGAGATTAAACTTCATTTATCCAGGGACTGGAAAACAGAAGTGACTTTCTCAGTGACAGCAAGGGCAAACCACTGCCAATATCCCCACCTGTTCTATCTCAATGCTTCTCAGTGACACACACTAGAAGTTTCTAACAGTCATCATTCTTTCCACAGACGTATCTAAGAGAAATTAATTTGGACTTTATAAAGAATTTTACCATAAGAACTGAAAATGGTAAGCACTTGTTACTGGTCAACTTACTGACCTGAAGGGTCAGCAGAGAAATATTGAAAACCTACTCTGACTGGTTAGAAATTCCCATGATGAGAAGCAGAGAAGAACCTCCTCAGTTATCACCACCCCATTTCAGCTAATGTACCCCTGCTTCCTCACAGTAGAGATCACATAGCTACAAACATGGTGTAGATGTATCCTGCTTGTTAAATAAGAAACACAGAGCCAGTTGCAGAGTTAAAAACCACGAGGTCAGAGCCAAAGCAGAAAACCTTACCCTTCACTGCTTCTGCGGTTCCTCCTCTCCGCAAGAGACCTACTTCTGTGCGTCCTGTCTATTTAAAGACTTTCTGTTCTCCTCCCTCATTGGTTGTAACCCAGCCACATGACCTCCTCGTCACTGCCTGTTTGTACAGACCTCCAGGTCTTCTATGGTTGGTATTGAAATTAAAGGCGTGTGTCTGCTATGCTGGCTGTGTCCTTGAACACACAGAGATCCGCCTAGCTCTGCCTCCCAAGGGCTGGGATTAAGGGCGTGCCCCACTACTGCTCGGCTTCTGCTCTGGCTTGCTCTGACCTCAAGGCAACTTTATTGACATACAAATAAAATCACATTTCAATACAAATAAAATATCACTATATTTCCCCTTTTCTATTTTAATAAAAAGAAAAAAAGGAAAAAGTTATAACTAATATAAGAAAAACTATATACAAAAGTACAATAACTATATATACCATATATACAAACAATAAATACCTAAACAATGTCTAGTCCATTTGTAATTGACAAATTCAGAGAAAATAATTCCATTATCTATCCTATTTTGGTAAGTCCAGAATGTACCTGATTCACTTTTTATCCTAACTTATATAGCTAACGGAACTGTCTTATAATGTCTTTCAAATTTATACACTTACAGCTCTTAGTGAGTTTTTCTGAAATCCTTAACAAAGATAATTATAACTATAACTAACTGATCTTCAACTCCCTCAGAGACCCAAGAAGGAAATAATACTACCTAATAAAAAATAAAAACAAGAAGTACATGCAAGCAGCTTCAAAAAAAATGTGAGTTGACAGAAACAGCCAGCTACCTGGACAGTCACCTGAGGTTTCTCCACAGTGTTGGGGCATCATCTTCAGCCTACAGGCTGAGCGTTTCTGACAGACTCTTTTGTGAACACAGAGAGATTCAATTTTAAAAATTCGACGCCCACATTCCCAAAGGGGTGGTGTGGGGTGGGTGGTTTTTTTGGTCTTTTTATGGGTATTGGGTCTGGGATATTTTCATTGTTTAGGAGGGTTGGTTACAAGTTGTTGTTAAGGGTTAGGAAAAGGGCTAGGCAAAAGGTGCTTGTTAAAAAAAAAAAAAAGACAATTACTAGTTTTTAAATATTTTACATTCAATTGGATTGTTTTATATTGTATAAAAATTATTATTATTGGGATTGAGATTGTTAGAATATACCATATACGTAATTTCTAATCTTGTTCGAGATATTGTATTTATACCATTCATTTAACAATGTAATTGTAACTTGCTAATCCTTGAATGTTAGTATTACCAACTATTAGGATATACAGAAATGAAAATTAGTGGTTAGACATTACAATTGAACTTGTAGTCATATTAGGTGTGTTTGTCAAGATCAAACAGATATATTTTAGATAGACAGGTCATCTTCAACCCTTCAGAGATCTACAGAATATGGCATTTAAAATGTTTTAATAACTTAAGAATTTTCCTTTTTTGCTATGACTATGAGACATGACGGCTCCTGGCAGTACCAATCTACTTCAGAGAAAATATGGGCATTGAAGAAACTGCATATGGAACTAACTTTCATTGTTGCAAAAGTCAGCCACTGGACAACGAAGTATCCTTGAATCAACTGCTGACAAACAGGACAGACAGGACATAACCAAGGACTACAATTCTTGCCAAAACAAGTGTGGTTGTGGCTTTAAACAAAGGCATCTTCTGAAGCCAGGACAATATGGCACCATCCCTGAAGTGAGTGACCTTTGCAATCTGTAAAAGGTACCATGTCCTTTTCTTTGAAGGCAGCTGAACAGGGAGTGGGCCAATGGCTTCTGATTGTGCAATGGAAACAGCAGATGAAACAGTTATTCTTGAGGAATAACTAAGCTCACCTCTCTCAATAGTAGAATGGCGTTTAATAGAGTGATGTGGAGAAGAACAGGATGCCAAGTGAAGCCACATATACACAGCCAAGAAATGGACAGCTGAATTGAAAAGACATCAATAATTTCAGAATTTAAAATCCTGAATCATGACATGACACTAATGGAATTCAGGTGTTTCTGGTACATGGACTGCTCTCACCAAATGTGAGGTCAAACTGTTGACCTTGTATACATCTTAGTTCACA